>NC_049211.1:41603142-41643142 GCF_013347855.1 Anguilla anguilla | reverse complement strand
TTAGATCATTCATTGATAGATTTTTTTTTGCCACTTTTTTGTGAATGTCCTTCGCATTTCTGGACACAGTGTGCAAAGAGATGCCAAAAACAGCTCCTATAATTTTTGAAATTCTTTTTTCGACAATGCATTTGAACCACAAAAAACTTCTGATGTTTTTCAGTGTTTATTACAGGACAAGAACTCTTCTTCGGTTGTGGCGAGGACAGAATCATTGCCTGCACCTAAAAAGAACCAGCAATTTTGAGACTTACGATGTCATTTATAAAGTCTTTCGCGAAGACGATAAAAGCACGTCCTGGACCACATTTTATGGCCGAATGAGGGTAGCGCCGGACCGCGGAAGTTTCCGGAATGAACGCGAGCGGGTCGTTTAGTGAGCTCACGGGAGAACGTCATCCCCGGTGTGGCAGGCCCGACGGATTAGTCCCAAGTGACTAACGGGCCTCAGAAAGCCGCCTCACAATAAAACTGCTTATCTCACCTTCTGGAACCTTCTCTGTGGCTCGCGCAGCCGCGTGGACCCGGCCGTAAATCCCCAACATCTGCTGACGGGTTCGCAGCCCCCCTGTTCCCGAGCTCTCCCGATTAGGCGGGGAACCGATCAGCTGAGATTAACAGAGATAAACGCCTGCTTTCCAGCCTGATCAGGGTAAGATGAGTGACCAGCCAATGGCCAGCCAGACAGGATTTGCTCTGTCCAATCGCTGCGACAGATAAGCGGTGCGTTTCAGAGAGATATTGTTGTTTTTGGTTTCTTTGTTTTCTTTTTTTTTTGTTTATTTGTTCCAGGGTTAGTAGGCGACACTTTGCGGGGGGGGGGGGGGATTTAAAATAAATTTTGTTGAGTTGACATTCCACGATGGGGTCGGCAGCGGTGTTGTTTGTCTTCGTCGCCTGCCGAGCGCCGAGTTTTTCATTCTTTCCTCGCTCCAGTCGAGCAGTTTTCCACGAAGCAGACGGAATTTGCAGCGGTCCCTCTGCCAGCGCAATTTCTGCGACGAAGCGTGGCGTCCTCCGCTCACACGTCCTCGCTTTTCCGAAGACGTTTCCCAGAGTCCTCCCTCGGCTCTCCGCGCGCCCCCCCCCCCCTCAGACCTCGCCCCCCCCCCCCCCCCCGCCTGACCCCGCCTGCCCCGCCTCGCTCCGCCCTCTCCCCTCGCCTCGCCGCGGAGAGTCCGGTTGGCGGACGTTTTGGCCGGGCGCCGCCCGGACCCTTAACGACGTTGGAACTGTCTCTGATTCGAGGGGCGGGGGCTAACGCTCCTGCTGATGCATTCTGGGAGAATTCGATTTTCTGGGAACAGGGCGGCTCCGTGGTTCTCTTGCCTGTTGTGCCAGGGCGGCTCGTGGGAGAGTATCTGGGATCGGTCTGACCCGTTGTACCTGGCACAAAAACACACGTTTCCCATTGTCTTAGGGCTGCCGTGGGCACTGGGCCTGATTTTGGTGGGATTTGTTCGGCTCTCTGGCCCTCTCTCTCTCTCTCTCTCTCTCTCTATGCCCAAGCATTGTCAGCCCCTGTCCCTCATCAAGGTCTTCCCTGCCTGTCATATGGAATGAATAATGCTTTAAGTGCATTTCCAGTGAACGTCTTATATTTTTAATGGGCTGAAGCCAACATGTCCTTTCATTCCCCCAGAGTGGATGGGTTTCAGGGCTGGATTCATTCTAGCCTATGGAAAGCACACACCCGTGCTGGGAATAGTGACTGCTGGCCCTTTAATCGCTGTATGAGTTGTAAAAGGTAGAGGGTTTCTCAGGAGTTCTCTGGGACAGTGAAAGCATTGATTCAGCTATAGATGCTTTCTTGCAAAACATGTAAAAATGAATTATGTGGAAGCCTAAGAGCATCTATGGTGCTGTTGTGTGCTGTGCCATAGAAAAAGAGGGAGATTTTTTCGGTACACGATCAAAGGTGCTTGGAGTGTTCATGTCTTTAAAGTGCTGCCAGAACTGTAATTTCCATCCAGGTGTGGAGAGGAGAAAATGTCATGGGGGAAATCAGGGCCAGTGGTACAGTTCATGGAGACCGTACTGCAAGCTGGCTGGGCCGAGCAATCGCAGCAGAAGAACCAGAGCCTGGGTTATACAGTAGGGTGTAGCAGGGTAGGGGTAGCCCATGAGTCTCCTCACACCAGGAACAAGGTGTAACAGGGATGTAGCAGGGTGTAGCAGGGTGCAGCGGGGTGTAGCAGGAGGTAGCAGAGGACAGCAGGGTGTAGCAGAGGGTGGCAGGGTGCAGCAAGGTGTAGCAGGGTGTAGCAGGGATGTAGCACGGTGCAGCGGGGTGTAGCAGTGATGTAGCAGGGTGTAGCAGAGGGTAGCAGGGTGCAGCAAGGTGTAGCAGGGATGTAGCAGAGGGTAGCAGGGTGTAGCAGGAGGTAGCAGAGGACAGCAGGGTGTAGCAGGGATGTAGCAGAGGACAGCAAGGTGTAGCAGGGATGTAGCAGGCTGCAGCAGGGTGTAGCAGGGATGTAGCAGGGTGCAGCAGGGTGTAGCAGGAGGTAGCAGAGGACAGCAGGATGTAGCAGGGATGTAGCAGAGGACAGCAGGGTGTAGCAGGGATGTAGCAGGGTGTAGCGGGGTGTTGCAGGGATGTAGCAGGGTGCAGCAGGGTGTAGCAGGGGTGTAGCAGAGGACAGCAGGGTGTAGCAGGGGTGTAGCAGAGGACAGCAGGGTGTAGCGGGGTGTAGCAGGGTGTAGCAGGGATGTAGCAGAGGACAGCAGGGTGTAGCAGGGATGTAGCAGGGTGCAGCAGGGTGTAACGGGGTGTTGCAGGGTGTAGCAGGGATGTAGCAGGGTGCAGCAGGGTGTAGCAGGGATGTAGCAGAGGACAGCAGGGTGTAGCAGGGATGTAGCAGGGTGCAGCAGGGTGTAGCAGGGATGTAGCAGGGATGTAGCAGGGGACAGCAGGGTGTAGCAGGAATGTAGCAGGGTGCAGCAGGGTGTAGCAGGGATGTAGCAGGGGACAGCAGGGTGTAGCAGGAATGTAGCAGGATGTAGCAGGGTGCAGCAGGGTGTAGCGGGGTGTAGCAGGGTGTAGCAGGGCAGACGCTGCCGGTTCATGGCGGGTCTGGATGCTGGTGCTGTGTGGGCGTGGCGGGGCGTGGCCAGGCCTTGGGCGATGGTGGAAACCTGGCAGAGAGGAGCACCTGTCTGGGGGTAACAGGCGATCCCCAGACCTTACTGTCAAACACGGCCCGTTGCATAACATTTTGGCAGGGTCTCACAATGCCCTACGGGACCCTGGCACAGTCTAAAAACAACGTGCCAGCCATCTCATTATGACTTTGCCATGGTTCTGGTTCATGGCTAGCGCTTTAATAATATTTAGTAATATTGCACGTGCACAGGCTCTGAGTGCTGTTAGCCTCGTGCTATATGCTGCTCACATGACTCAGATGCATGCACGGTCCCTCGTGCTCAGGATGAGACTGTCTGTGAAATGAATGTGGCGTTACTGATGGAGTTGGCGTGTTAGCGAGCAGCCCGTTTTACCGCTGGTCCTGTGGAAGCGGGCAGCGTCTGAGCCGCCTCCTGCCATCTCAAGGGCGTTTCTTAAAGGAGAAACCGGGCAGCGCGAGGGACGCCTTCCCCACGAGGCCAGCGCCGATGATGTCATGGACGAGCGGGCAGAGAGACGCTCACTGGCGGACGGGAAAGTGGCGTGCTCTGCATGCGCATCTCTCTCTCTCTCTCTCCCCCCCCCTCTATTCCCCTCTCTCTCTCTCTATCCCCCTTTCTCTCCCTCTCTCTGTCTGTCTTTGTTACACCTTGTGATCCACTCAGTCCTCTCCCAGCTGACTCACTGGCTGGTGACTCGTCCTCGCCGACTCTGTCCTTGTGTCTGCCCCCTCCCCTTTCACTCTCTCTCCCTCCTTCCCTCTCTCTCTCTCTCTCCCTCCCTCCCTCTCTCTCTCTCTCTCTCTCTCTCTCTCCCCCTCCCTCTCTCTCTCGAAAAGCAACACGAGGCTGTTGGAAATTGTATTAAATTGCGTTTGGGGTTTATCCCGCTGCCACAGCGAGCAGCTGGTACCGCGCGTGCAGACGCCAGCCGTGCTCTGCCCGGATAAGATCCCCCCCGCTGCTGTCACAGAGGAGCGGAGGGAGGGAGGGAGAGAGAGAGAGAGAGAGAGAGAGGGACAGAGAAAAGGAGACGCTGTGATCCGGTGAGAATTTCCGCCTTTCTATCTTATCTCTTCAACTTCATCTCGTCCGGTTTATTGTGAAAGGTGGGGAACGTGTCACAGACAGAGCTGTCCCTACTGACCCTTCAGGACCTGAGGTACCTTTAACTAAGGGGCTCTTTACTCTCCCTCTCTCTCTCTCTCTCAGTCTCCCTCTCTCTCTCCCTCCCTCTCTCTCTCAGTCTCCCTCTCTCTCTCCCTCCCTCTCTCTCTCAGTCTCCCTCTCTCTCTCTCTCCCTCCCTCTCTCTTCCTCCCTTTCTCTCCCTCTCTCTCTCCCTCTCTCTCTCTCTCTCCCTCTCTCTCCCTCTCTCTCTATCTCACTCTTGCTCTGCTGTGAGTTGATAGCGGTTCTTTGACTCATTTGGCGGTGTTGTGGGCTTGCTTGTGTCATCGTTGGCGTCGCGGCTGCCAGGTCACGCCAGCGACCGAGTTATTCCCCCGTCGACTACAAAATAAAAAAAAAACAGAGCCAGTTTGATCAGTTAAAACCTGTGCGCTTTGGCCCATGCTGCCATTTCCATGCGGACTTAAACCCGCAGCTCAGGCTCTGACTGAGAATGCTGAGCGCACAACGTTTGCGTCTGCTCCACTGAACAGTGTGTGGCACAGCGATTTATTTATTTGTTTTTTTGCTTCATGTCATTTATGGCTGCCTAAAAGCAAACGTCAAACGTCTCAATACACACCGCGACCATTTCCTTTTTACGAGTGTGGGGAAGTATTGATGCGCTTCCATCAAGGAGCGGGCGAAACTGCATTAGGTCAGAATTGAATTTCTGGTGATTAGAAGATCTTTAATTTCTCCCTCTTGCAAGTTTTCATCACCCCCCTGCCCCCCCGCCCCCTTTTAAAGACTGGGCTGTTTTGTACGGGACTGTACTTGAAGATTAGCTCTCAGCGCTGTGAATTAGTAAATTGTGCGCTGAGGGGCGGTAACGGAGGCCGTAAATATCCTCGTCTCGTTTGATCTCCTTCCGCGTCAGGTGACCGAGAGGCCGCCTCCTGAAAGGACTGGCCGAGACAGTCATCCCTTCGACTGACTTCCACGGTGAGCGTGCCCAGACCCCGCGCCATTCGAACCTGCGCCATTCGAACCCGCGCACGGTCGCTCTCTCTCTCTCTTCCTCCTGCTGCCCCGCGGAATGAATGATCCCAGCTGTCTGCCGGTGCCTTTGTGAGACGGTTTGAGCATTCGACCCGCAGACCCGCGTTGCCATGGCCCGGTAAACATCGCCGCAAACGCTTCCTGGTTTTGGCCCGCGCCGCGCGCAGGCTCCGCCAGAACGGGACCGTTGTTCCCCTTTGTTTTCGGTGTTTTTTTGTTTCCTTACGGCTTGTTTAGGAGTCCCGACGCCAGACGGCAGATGTTTTTCGGGGACCACCGCGTAGAGGTCCGCCGCCCCCCCCCCCACCCCCCCCGCCGAGCGGCATCTCGGGACTCCTCGCCGTCCCGCTCCTGGCCGCGTCCGAGGAGCGCGCCCGTCCCCCTCCTCCTCCTCCTCCTCCTCCTCCTGTGGCGGCTCGCGGCTCAGTGTGCAAACAGGACCGTTTACGTGCGGACGCCGCGTTTTGTTTCTGTTAAATGGCGCCTGTCCCCCTGGGAGGATTTGTACACAGAACCTCCGACCGAGTCTCCCGGGATGCGGTGGGGTGTGTGTGTGTGTGTGTGGTGTGTGTGTGTGTGGGGAGGGGGGGGGGGCGGGGCTTTTGGGGTGTTTTGTGTGTGCGGGGCCATAGGGCTTTGGGGTGTGTGTGTGTGTGTGTGTGTGTGTGTGTGTGTGTGTGTGTGTGTGTGTGAGTGTGGGGGGCGCGGAGCTTGTCCTTGTAGTAAAGGGCGGGCGTGGGCAGACTGTGGAGGCGGAGGTGTGCAGACAGAGCCCTGGCTGCGTTTGAAAGGTCGCTCCTCCTGCTGCGTGTGAGTGCCGCGCTGCGTCGCTCTGCCGACACGCTCTATCGACCCAGCCCCTCAGAGTCACAGCGACCTGAGGAGGAAACACAAACCTGAAACAAACACCACCGGTCACAGAAAAATACATTACATCAAAGCCCTCAGGTGTGTGTGTGTGTGTGTGAGGCGTGTGTGTGTGTGTGTGTGTGTGTGTGTGGTGTGTATGAGTTCTATGTGTGTGTGTGTGTGTGTGTGAGGCGTGTGTGTGTGTAAGTAAGTGTGTGTGTGTGTGTGTGTGTGTGTGTGTGAGCGTGTGAGGTGTGTGTGGGTGTGTGTTGTGTGCGTGTGTGTGTGAGCATGTGAGGTGTGTGTGTGTGAGGTGTATGTGTGTGTGTGCGTGTGAGCATGTGGGTGTGGGTGTGTGTTGTGTGTGTGTGTGTGTGTGTGTGTGTGTGAGAGCATGTGTGGCTGTGTGTTGTGACTACATGTGTGAGTGTGTGAATACTGGCACACATACACTTACAAATGCATGTGAAGTATATCTACTTCATATGAGGTATGTGTTACAGGTGATATTGAGTTGAGTGCTTTGAGGGGGAAATCTCTCATTTAGTCCTTTATGCAGTAATTTTTTTGCAGACAGTAATGAAACCTAGGCTGGACACTCACGTTCCTGTGAAATACAGTTCCTGGCTAACTGCAGAAGCACAACCTGTAACTGCTACTTGTTGCATTTTCTATTGTTCATCAATATACTTTACTTAATTCATTTCTTTATCTAGAACTATATTCTATTTAGTTACATCCCCAGAAACAAAGTAATAGCTATCCTGTACAGTGATCATTTAATTCAGAATCCTTTTTCAAATTCACCGCATCTGTGTCTTTCTCCATTATGTCTTCATTGGTATATGGTGATGTTTATGTCAGCACTGGCCAGAAGATGACATGGCTATTGAAATGAGAAATTAAGCTTTCTTGAATTACAATACATGCGGCTATTTTTTATCCATCGCTGTGAAGAATGGTGCTTTACCTGAGAGCCAATTAGCCGTGAATAAGACGGACTCGTTAACGTAGGTCCCTGGTTCCTCCTAAGGTCTCCCCGGATCGCTTAGCATGCTCGCTCATCATGCCCGCGTGGCTATTCCACTTCCTCGCTGGCGCCACCCCCGTCTCCCCCTCCCCCCCGCCTCCCCAAACCCTCTCCCCCTCCCCCCCCGCCTCCCCAAACCCTCTCCCTCTCCCCCCACCTCCCCAAACCCTCTCCCCCTCCCCCCCGCCTCCCCAGACCCTCTGACCCAAACTCTGCCGCTATTGTTGAGGGGCAACGATTCCCAAATTAGTCCTAACCCAGGCCTTGCGTGGTACGGCGACTGTTAGGCACGCTTGTCATTGTTTGGGGACCTAGAATGGTGACAGCAGATTACCCTCTGCTAATGGGATGAGTTAAATCCCATTTATACCCCCTGCCCCCCCCTCCCCCCCTCCCGGGTCTATTAAAGATGGGCTTGAGATTTGTCTGCATTCTCATAAGCTGCAGTAATGCTAGGCTAGGCTACACGCAACCCCTCATCTGCTCCCTTAGAGCTATTCAGCCATGTTGCACGTTTGTGAACGACCTTAGCTGGCTGGGCCATAGATTCAGTTACTGTATCGTTGGTGCAGAAGGTAAGTTTTTTTTTAATTCATTCGATACCTGGAATGACAGCTTTGCTGGCTTTGTCCTCCTTGATATTTTTGGGTGCATCAGATTCTGTTTCAAATGGTACGGCTCCAGTTGGAAATGTTATTGTTTTTCACTGATCTAAGCTGTCAATCTGGTGAAGGACATTTCAATCTGAGTGTCACACGGGGAGACTGAGCGTGTGTGTGTGTATGTGTGTGTGTGTGTGTGTGTGTGTGTGTGAGCGCTGCTTGATTCTTGAAGATGAATTTGAAGATTGGCAATAAGACAGAGAGAGTGTTTCCTGATGGTTTAAACAGTCCAGGTTTGTGGACTGTTTAACCTCTGCCCTGTGTTCTGATCCTCTTTCTAAAATGATGCATTTTGAGGTCACAGAGGGGAAACACTCGCTCGCTCTCTCATTACGCAGACTGTGATGTGAAAGGCACTCGGAAATTGTATTTGATTTGACTCTTATCGTATTTGTTTCTGATGAAATTCTTGGATTTTTTTCCCACTGATTCTCGTCTCTTTCCCGCCGTGCCTGACCCAGCCGGCGCACACGTCGGCCCGCTAGGGGCTCGCCATCCGCAGCGCAGTCGCCGCCGGCACCGACGGCCCCCGCGGCGTTCCGCTAGCGGGCAGTTAGCGGCGAGGCTGTCGAGATGAGGATCCGCTGTTAAAAGAATGCAGGGTAGCTGGTGAACGGTCTGGTGAACGGTCTAGCGAATGGTCTAGCGAACGGTCTGGCAGACTTGCCGTAGTGCTGATGTACAAAACGCTGGTGGGCTGACAGTTGGCGCTGGTGGCGGTTTGAGAGGAACTTGGTTGTCTGGTATTGTACGATGGCACTTGGCGACAGGAAACAGCAGCCAGCCTGTTGGGAGTGAGATGACACATGACAGTCAGGTGACCTCCATGTCCCTCTACAGTCAGGTGACCTTGTGTCCCTCTACAGTCAGGTGACCTCCATGTCCCTCTACAGTCAGGTGACGTTCGTGTTCCTCTGCAGTCAGGTGACGTCCGTGTCCCTCTACAGTCAGGTGACCTTGTGTCCCTCTACAGTCAGGTGACCTCCATGCTCCTCTACAGTCAGGTGATGTTTGTGTTCCTCTAGTCAGGTGACTTTTGTGTCCCTCTACAGTCAGGTGATGTCTGTGTTCCTCTCTGCAGAAAGGGACCGTGTGATACCCCAGGATCATGAGCGGAGGGGTCAACGTGAAGACGGGCTCCGGGATCCCCCTGCCCCGGAGCATGATCCCCTCCCCGAAACTGGACCACAAGCACCCGGGCAGCGGCCTGCCCCGTCCCGCCACCCAGATCCCGCTCGGCACCAAGGCTTCCTCCTCCTGCGCCTCCTCCTCCTCCCGGGACCTCCTGCGGGACACGGCGCTGAGGAACCAGCTGCAGAGGAGCGGGCTGCGCCCGTCCCAGGCCCAGAGCAAGGCCTCGCGGGCCGCCGAGAGGTCCGACGGAACCCGCTCGGCCTTCAGCAGCCCCCAGCCGCCCCGCCGCGAGGACCCGCGCTCCAAGGACACCCTGGACGTCCACAAGGGGGCGCCCTCCCTGGAGCCCCTGCGGGAGTTGAGGAAGGGCGGCAACAAGAACTGCCCTTCCGGCATCGCCCGGGCGACCCACAGGAGGCTGGACAACACCAACGTCCCGTCGCTCGCCCACAAGGAGACGTCCGTGACGCCCGGGCAGGGGGGGGAGGGCTGCCCCCCGCACGGGCTGAGCAACGAGAACCTCCTGTCCCGGCCACCCGGCCCCGCGTCCAGCGGGACCGCCCCCCCGAAACAGGGGGGGCGCCTGGAGCGCGACCCGTCAGGGAGCCTCTCGGATGAGGAGATGGGCACCCCCGAAGATCTGTCCCCCTGCACGCCCGACCGCCCCCTACCCTCGGCCCCGCCCCCGGCCCGGCCCCAGGCCCCGCCCCCAGACAGCCAGAGCGTGAAGCTGCCCAAGGGGAACCAGGCGCCCCAAGTCAACATGGCCGCCGTCGCACCCTTCCGGTACAGGTGAGTACAGCGAAGCACAAAGAGGTGGCCCCTCACAGGCCACAGTATGGGTCACATTCGAAACCCAACCCACTCATTACACTCCGTCTCCTGTATGTACAGATAACACAACAGGACTTTTTTATTTCGATAATGCAGTAATTTCACAGTCGCTGAGTGCTTAAGGGTGTATTGTGAATGTTCTTTCTCAGCTTAGCACGCGCTTTTGCTTCAGCGACTGTAGAGAGTTCACAGTCACTGTTCATCTCTTTAACACTCAGCCTCTCTGCTTCACCTCCCTGGCCCACAATGCTCTATTCCTCATTGCAGCCTCCAACTTTCATCATCCCCTGTTTGTTTTCCCCTTTCTTTTCCAGCTTTTTTGGCAACTCCTCTTTTCCCCCAGGTCCCTTGCTGTTTTACCACCCCCCCCCCCCCAGATCTGGATTTCTCACGCACACTTAATCGGTCCTGTGGGCCCATTTCGGCCAATTGACACCCCCCCCCCCCACCAACCCTTTTACCTTCAAAATGGGATGGAGAAATATACCCCTCTTTCTGCCAGACACACTTTCCCCGGCCAGTTCACACGGAAATGCACTGATGACTCATAAGACGTGCGGCCAATCAGCCTGAGGGTGGGCAGGGACTGGGTGAAATAGAGGGAGGGTTGTGGTGAGAGAAGATGTATCACTCTAAAGATAAGGAACAAAAACAACTCCAACTCTGTCTTGTATTTACCCATGAGTCCCTGCTTTTGTTTTCAGTTTGTGTGCTGTAATTGCTGGATACTCGTTACAATACTGGCATAATAGTGCATTTATTTATTAAGTGCTTTTCTTACAAAGTGAGATAAATAAAATGTGATTAAATGAGCCAAATAAAATGCATTCCCACTAGCCTAATAAAATTAGTCTCCACTGTGTCTATCAGATAAGCTTTCAGTTAAGTAATACATTTCTGTCAGTAGAAAAATCAATTTTTCAAATAAATTAGCCACCTTGGCTACCACTAACTTAGGTGTGTTATGCTTTAGATTGTTTATCTGCTGTGTCCTGTTTATTAAAAAATGAATGCCAGTGGAAGGGTATTATTAATATGGCAAAGCCCAATGACGCAATTGCATACTTTGTGATTGTGTCCTTAATGACAGCAATCAGTGACTACTTTTTTGCATAGTATGAGCCCTGTGGCATGTTTTGAGCTAAGCCTTGGCCCCTCTAAAAAGTATTTCTGCACCCTCATCTTATCTGTTCAGTTTCATTTCATTTCTATTTCGCTTTTTACACAGACACTGACATACAGACAATTTACAGGAAGTTAAGAAAGAAAGAGTGTATTGGGTCTGACCCTGCCAATAACTTGCAAACCAGACAAAAAGGAATCGTGCAAAGAAAAACAGTGGTGAGAAAACAAACATAAAAACTCTCAGATGGTAAGAACTTGCAGAAGTAAATCGGCTGACCGGCCTGGGGTCAGCAGTTAAATTTGGGTTTATTGGTCGTAGGGAGGTAACGGGGAATTGACTGAGAAAATAAAATGGTGGATGTAGAGGTTACAGCCTGAGGTATTGGAGTAGATAGTCAAAAGCAGCTTCTGTCTGTATCTGACTGCAGTAAAGGAGGCACTGACTGTTCCTTTCAGACCCTCACTCGAACCCAAACTCACGGTTAAAAGCGCAGGACTGTGCCTTCCTTTTGTTTGTGGTGGGAAGGGGAGGAGAGTGAAGCCGTTCTCCTCCATCGCTTTCAGACTGCAGATTCCGGAGGAGAGTACCGGCTCATCCCTGGAGGAGCTCAGCGACTGCTCCTCCGACTCCATGGAGGTGTGCTGCGATGACCTGCCCACAGGTGAGTGACTCCGCCTCCCGCTGTCCTTGCCGCGAAGCGCCATCTTTACCGCTTAGCCACAGAGGGGAACTTCAGCCTGGACGATAAATTAATCTCTCCACTGAGCATACGGTCAAAAAACAAGGCATACATACCAAACTTACACAACATACCAAATTTACAGATATTTGGATCTCATCGTGGGAAACTCTATCACTACACCTGCTCTTAGTGTAGTAGTCATGTATAGTTGAGTCAGAGGGCCATGTTGTGGATGCAGGATGCAGAAAATAAAGACATCTAGACATCCACAACCTGGGAAAATGTGATTCATTTTGTTTACCATTCAGAAGTGGAGGGATACAAAGAGATTGCTGCATTAGGATACCATCACTCTGCTGACTCACAGAGATGCCTGATCTGTGCTGAATATGTGGCTAAAAAGGAATTTGATTGGTCGGTGTATAGTCAGTGGTTTTCTGAATTCTATGTGTCACTATAAAAGGGAGAGGTGATTGAAACAAAGGTGAGTCTGACGTTAGTCACACAAACTGGGCACTTCATTCGTTCGGGCTGAGTGCGTGTCCGTGCTCAGTATCCAAACGGTTTACCACGGCCTGAACTGTGTGCTTCTCAGCAGTTTTCACAATGACTCACTGTGAACCCTCTAAAGCACTGTGAGTGTTCATCCCCGCTGATGACTTTCCTAAACAGCTGGGGGGGAAAGCATGATGGGGAGAGGTCAAAGGTCACCAGTCCTGTTTTAATCTTCTTTAGGCCTGGCGCTATTTCTGTAAATCCTCCACTTATTCCTCACTCCCCCCTGTCCTGTCCCCATCCCCGTCCCGTCCCGTCCCCGTCCCTGCTGGACTGTGGTTCCCAAACCAAATCCTCCCCCGTGTGGAGAGACACGGTGAGGGAGTGGGATCGGGGGGGGGGGGGGGGGGTCACGGTGGGATAGCGGTCTCTGTGGAAGAGAACCCAGCCTGCGCCCCCACCCCCAGGAGCCGGCTGCCCCCACCCCAGAACCCCTCCCCCAGAGCCCAGCTACCGGCGGATCTCTTCCTCCTTCCTCCCCAGCGAGCCCCAGGGTGTGGGGGGGATAGAGGGAGGAGGCTCAGAGAAAGAACACAACGTCAATGGACTCATCTCTTCAGTGTACCCCAGGGGTCCGGGAGGCCGAATAGGGACAAGGTTGCCTGCTTGTGCTTATGGATTTTCCTTTCAGAAAGCTTTGTCTTCATCTTCACCTCCCAATGAAAGGCAAAAAACGATGTTCCTGCTTTTAGGATGTGTGATGTCAGTCACACTGACTACACATTTGTGAGAGATTTCAGTTCTGTACTGTATGCAGGAGAAGTATTTGGTAAATGGTAAATGGACTGCATTTTTATAGCGCTTTTATCCAAAGCGCTTTACAATTGATGCCTCTCATTCGCCAGAGCAGTTAGGGGTTAGGGGTTAGGTGTCTTGCTCAAGGACACTTCGACATGCCCAGGGCGGGGTTTGAACCGGCAACCCTCCGACTGCCAGACAATCGGTCTTACCTCTTGAGCTATGTCGCCCCGCGTTTTTAATTTTAATTTAATTTATTTAATGACTTTAGCTAGATTTGTTACACCAGTATCAGTATAAACCTTTACACAGTTAGGGAGGATGACGCTAAATCTGAACAGAAACTAAACTGTTCCTCTTGTGCAGTGGCATTTCATAATGGTTTCTCAATGCACAGTATGTCTCAATCAGAAAGCTTCACATTTAAAATGGTTTCACAGAGTTTGAGGACAAAGTGTGTCCTCAACAACCCTTAATGCTAGATTTATAGCCAGGGAAGCAAATCTGCTTAATTCTTTTACTTTGTTTTTGTGTTCCACAGTGATATATTTTTTCCTTCCATTTGTGTTCAATACTAATAATTTATTTTTACTCGGTCATTTGCCAAGAAAAGGTCAGTTTACCGAAAAAATGCATAATCATGCAAACACTGCAAAATAAAACAAATTGCAACTATCCTATTTCGGGCATTGTATCTGCAGGGATTTCCTTGTCATCTCAGATAAAATCACGTAAGTGAGAGAGAGCAATTTTCTGCAGTCCACATTCAGGCTGCACAGAAGCTTTTTATCCAATGGGATTCGAGCATTTTCAGGTATTTCGGCAGAGTTGCAAATTGCCCCCTCATTCTCATAAATCCTCCCTCCTGAGTCCTGAGCTGGATTTTGGATTTTGTTCTTTAATGTAGGGTGTTGGGGGCGGTGGTGGGTCTTGGGGTGGACCGGGGACCAGGTCCAGGGTGTCCCGAGCTCTCGGGGTTGTTCCTCTTTCTGAGGACACCAAAATGACACGGGGACCGGATTGGCCCCTCCGTCCGCCGGGACACGACTCCGGCCTCCCGCTGAAATCGGAGCGGGGTCCGGACGGATGCTGTTCCTAAGCAGCGACCTTCATCCGGCTTCTGGATCGCGTCGGGACACTCAATCTCGTCTGGAAAGGGATGATGTATATCAGAGGGCTTTCGCGAGATTTTCTGTTGTGTATCAAGGCCGGTCTGCCTCTGGATTTACGGCTCTCTTGGAGAACAGAGCCAGGCCCTGGTTTCATTCCTGCCTGCTCGCTGCATCAGGGAACCTTCTTATTACGGTTCACCGTCCATTTTTTATCCTTCATTTATCCCTGCCATCTCCGGAGAGAAAGCCCGTTCATCAGGGTTATTAACACGGCTCTGTATGATCTCCTCTCTCCTTCCATGTTCACACGTTGCGTTTGAAACTGAATTTATGTACTGGCAAGCCTATCTCTGGTCCAGATGTTGACTTTTTTTTTTGGTGTCTGGTCAGTTTTGTTCTGTGTTTTTTATTTCCATAATCATTGTGTAGGTTTCACTCCAACACACCGTGAGGGAACTTTCTGGAATTCTGTGGTGCAGTTCCAACATGCACTTTCTTTCTCCCTCTCTTTCTCAGGGTTGGGTTTTCAGAAATCCAGCGGGGGTTTCGCTTGTGTAAATGTTACTCACGTGTCCGTCGCAGGTATTAGATGGGGAGCCTGGGGGGGGGGGGCGTGGGGGGGTGCTGGGGGTTGTGGGCAATCAAAACGTTCTGGAGGGGGACATGGGAATCTGGAATCCCGGATGCAGAGAACCTTGAGAAGGTTTGAGAAGTTTGGCTTTCCTCTCGTATCGCATATCGTCAGGAGGGAAAGAGACTGTGGGCGCGGCTGGCCCTGGTTCAGAGGCCTGTAAAATGGCTCCTCTTAGATGCTGGGCGCAGAACTGCATCTCCAGCAGCCATTCGCACGCGGCTGTGGGCGGCAGCAGTGATTACTGTAACTGCGGGCAGGGGACAGAGAATGGGGAGAGCTCACTCGCAGCTACGAGAGAGGCAGAAGTTTAGCTTTCAAAATTTCTTGCGAGCAAAATATTCAACCCCAGAGACTGTAAATTACCCAGCGCGCTCAACAGAATTCACAGCACCATCATGCAAAGCTTGGGTCGGTACAATCCAACAAATAAATTGCCTATAAATTATCTATAATATTGCTTATTGGACAATACAATCTCCTTGGATGGTGCTGTGGTTAGTGGTCCCTATGGCCCCAACGCAGCACAGTTTTGGCTCCTGACAGTTTTTTAAGGGCTTTTTAGTTCTGGATGTGTTGTTGGGCATTCTCTTCCTTTGTATCCCATAATGATTTATAAGGTGCTCCACTACCTCTCTCTCACCCATGAATGCCTTAGGGGTGTTCTTCCCCTCTCAATATCCAGTGTTTCACACACCTCATCTCATCTTTGTATCATTTTGATTCATTCACACCCTGGGATTTGCCTTATTATGATAAAATATCAGTGGGAATAACAGTTCCTTTCTGTGGGAATTGTCTGTCGCGAATGGGATATTCTGGCTGGAGGTGGATCTGCGAATAGATTGCCTCTGTGATTTGTTTCATTTCCATTGCTGCAGGAGAATCCGTCACCTTGAATCTCATTACTTTTTTTTTACCTCCTGAGAATGTGTATCATCGGAACTGAGGAAATACCAGACCTGGGAACTGCACACGAGGAACGCCAAGCGAGGTTAACGAGAAACGCATCCAGTAAAAAACAAAAAAAAACTGCATAAAACGTAAGAAGTCTGAGCAAGTGTACACTTAATTACAGGAGTCACTCCGAGCAGCCTGGCTCTCTGCCACTCTCCCCGTTGAGGGTACACGTTTGAATGTTAGCCGGAGGGGCAGACAGCCGACAGATGTGCCGGGAGGGGGGTGGGGGGGGGGGTGTTGGGATTCGGCGCAGCGGATTGGGTTTCGCCTCCTGAGGGTGTGCAGGCTGGTCCCATACGGTCAGAACCCCCCGGGGTCTACTGGCAGATTTTCACCACGTCTGCCGCTCAATCGATCCAGGATCTAATGGTCTGAATTCACCAACTGGACAGGAAGTGGCAGGCCCCTTTAAATCTCCCCCACACAATCACAAAGCGCACTTTCTTTTTCTACACACAATCACAATGTGCACTTTCTTTTTCTACACACAATCACAAAGTGCACTTTCTTTTTCTGCACACAATCACAAAGTGCACTTTCTTTTTCTGCACACAATCACAAAGTGCACTTTCTTTTTCTACACACAATCACAAAGTGCACTTTCTTTTTCTACACACAATCACAAAGTGCACTTCCTTTTCCTACACACAATCACAAAGTGCACTTTCTTTTCCTACACACAATCACAAAGTGCACTTTCTTTTTCTACACACAATCACAAAGTGCACTTCCTTTTCCTACACACAATCACAAAGTGCACTTTCTTTTTCTACACACAATCACAAAGTGCACTTTCTTTTCCTACTCTCCGTGTATGCAGTATATTGAATGGTTTGCCATTTGATTCAGTTATATTTGCTTTTTGGGTGATTCTGTTTTACGATAAGAAAGTCAAGTGATTGTTTTTGGTCTTGAAGAATATCACAGGAAAGACACACAGAGTGGGTCTATATATAAATACAAGCTGGGAAAGTGTTTAATGGGACACAACGGGTGCTTATAATGCTTATCTGTGAGGACTATAATCACTGATGTGATTCAGGGCTGGATTCAATCAACATATGTTCTTACATTTTACTCATTTTACTCAACAAAACTTGGTCTTTTGATTTTGTCCTTCAATTTTCTGTTCAGTCCAAAATGAATGAATGTATATAAAATGAAAACTTACTCAGAATTTGTAGCGTTGATTTAGTTTCGGTCGTATAATTTTGTAGAAGTCTTTAATTCGAGCTCATGCTGGGTGTGTACAACCTTCTCTTTCTGGGGGAAAATGGGGACGTTATGTACCCGTCTTTAAATTCCGGGGTCTGGATTCTCTATTACCACCCCGTAAGAGATAATGCCTTTCCATACTACCACTGATGCCTACACGACATTTCAATGGAGGAAGCAGAACCATAGAAGTTTCAGATGATTTGACACAAAATAGCAGTGCATTTAAGGACTTTCCACTTCATCCATCTGTCTATGCCACCATTTTGTGCTGTCATATTAACGGCGATGGTTATCTGTTAGTCTTGTCTTGCCACGGTGCAGCAAAAGTGGTGCCCTATAAAAGCAAAGCAACTACCACAACAATGTTGCACAAATCAGTATCTTTATTGCGTAGGATTCATTGCCGGGACCTTGCGCAACTGTACGCGAGTTGCTCAAGCATAAACAGCTAAATCATTGTTCATTGTGACGGTAGAGTTAACTTAACTGCACCCAAACAGCTGGCCAACAGTGACATTGCATGCAGTCATTGTTGGCCCTTCCACTGACTAATGTACTCTGGGCTCTGTGGTAGTCGGATCACACTGGCTTGTGACATCTGCCCCGAGCCCAGCAAACAATGGGCCAATGGCTGGGCTCCTTATTGTTTCCACAGCGATAGGCTTCCTCAGTCGGGTTCTCCGCTGAGCGTCAGGACACAGTGCGCTCTCTGCTTCGCCACGCCGTGGGTCCACCAGGAAGAAACGCAGCCTGCTACGACCGGGGCTATTTTCCAGCCCTGAGACAGGTCACAGTCAGGTGATTCGATGGAACACAAATAACAGCTGAAAAACAGGCACGCGCCATAACAGTGCCATAACAGCGCCATAACAGTGCCATAACAGTGCCATAACAGTGCCATAACAGCGCCATAACAGCGCCATAACAGCGCCATAACAGTGCCATAACAGTGCCATAACAGTGCCATAACAGCGCCATAACAGCGCCATAACAGCGCCATAACAGTGCCATAACAGTGCCTACAAGCCAAACAGTTTGACGGTGTTTTCAACTTTTACGCCGAGTTGGCGGTAAGCCGAGGTTGCCGGGATACTTACCCAGCGTACGTGCCGCGCGGAGCGATGGCTACAGACCCGGTCGCCCCGGTGATAGAGCTCGGCTCCGTACGAAGAGCACTTAGATCCCCTTCACCGCCCCGCGTCGAAGCGCAAATGCACATAAATGGGTTTGGAGCCATCGAGCAAATGGAAAGGGGGGGATTAGCATCTGTCTTTGTTTACAGGTTTCCTCCAGATTGACAACACTGGGATTCAACTAACATTCAGCACCTGGTGGGGAGTGTGGGGTGGTAGGGGCGGGGGGTGGGGGGGGGGGGGGGTAGTACACACATAACTTTTAATGTTTTACGATACCCTGGGGCCACTGGATCGACATAAAGAAGGCGCAGCAGGGATGTTTGTGTTTTGCTTATTTTAATCGCTACCTTCTTATTTATCAAAACCGGTCACTCTTGCCACGTTTTCTCCCCTCGCGTTTTCCCCACACACGTTCTTGCTCTCGGACCTCGCCCTCGCTCACCACCCAGCGTGCGCGCGTCCAGCGGGTCCCCCGCTCCCCCGGCGCTGTTCCGAAGGGCGCTGCAGAAGGGTTCCCGGCGCGGCGTCGGCGGCGTTCGCGGTGCCGTGTGGGTTTCTCGCTCGCGGCGGCTAGGTCGACCCGGGCGTTACTCATCTTCTCAGGGATTGTCCGGGGCGGGTTCTCCGCGCACAGCTGTGCGGTTCTGCCCCCCGAGCCCTGCGGCCCGGGATGGGATCCAGATGTGTGTGAAACGTGAGCGTGGGCTGGGACCCCCAAAAACAACCCCCCCCCCACCCCCGATCTTTCCAGTGGTCTGTGCCTAGTCCACGGCGATTGTGTAGCCTCTGTTTTAATCATGCCTCAACACTGCATTACAAAGCAAAAGCAGTGAACAAGAATGGCAATGATCTTAGTCAACTGAGAAACAGAGGAACGCTCAATCAAATTACCAAACTTCTGCTCAGTGGACAATCATTGACACAAAAAGGAAAGTTTCACTCTAACGGAACTCTAAAATTCATCCAGAGAGAAGTGTGTGGAGGAACCTTATTAAACTTCTATACCTTTTTGATCCCAACACACCCTCCCAACACACTGAACAGCGAGTTCAGCGGTGGCTGAATGGAAACTCATCTCTCCGCAGAGGATGCTGATGTCTGCAGTCAGATGTGGGTTAGCGGCGCGACGCGTTCGCAGTCAGTAGGGCAGCCTGCGCCCTCCACGGCTGTCTCATTAAGCCAAACTGACACGTGCCCCTGTCCCACAGCTCTCCCGGCTGAAAATGAGGACTTTCGGATTTTGATTTAATCTGTCGTTTTGGCTGCATTTTTCCTAAGATGTCTCATCATCCCTTCTTCCCTGGAGCACTACAGCTACAGCGGCAGGATGATTAAGGACCAGAAGGTTATGGGTTCACGACCGGAGCGAGGTTCAGCTGCGGTCCAATCGCGTTGGTCCGTGTCCAGCTGCATATAAGGGACAGACGTAAACTATGCATATCACAGAGGATGTCTCCTGAGCATATATTTCATATAATGACCCTCTTTTGAGTCGACCAAAATGGACATGTGCTCATTCTTCGGGCACGGTATGAGTTTAGTATCTTTACATCAGGAATACCTATTAGGAGGGGGAAGCACTGAAGGTCCTTGAAATAATATTATGTTGTCATAAAAACGTAATTCATGCAGATGTTTTTTTTTCTTATTTGCAAAGGTGCATTGTAATGTGCTGTATCCCTGTGTTTGTGCCCGTACATAGTCTGGGTGAATATGTCTGTAGAGTGGAGCTTGGGGCTGTCTGTAGACAGGAGATCAGGGCTGTCTGTAGAGAAGAGATCAGGGCTGTCTGTAGAGAGGAGATCAGGGCTGTCTGTAGAGAGGAGATCTGGGCTGTCTGTAGAGAGGAGATCTGGGCTGTCTGTAGAGAGGAGATCTGGGCTGTCTGTAGAGAGGAGATCTGGGCTGTCTGTAGAGAGGAGATCTGGGCTGTCTGTAGAGAGGAGATCGGGGCTGTCTGTAGATAGGAGATCTGGGCTGTCTGTAGAGAGGAGATCGGGGCTGTCTGTAGAGAGGAGATCAGGGCTGTCTGTAGAGAGGAGATCGGGGCTGTCTGTAGAGAGGAGATCTGGGCTGTCTGTAGAGAGGAATTCGGGGGTGTCTGTAGAGAGGAGATCAGGGCTGTCTGTAGAGAGGAGATCGGGGCTGTCTGTAGAGAGGAGATCTGGGCTGTCTGTAGAGAGGAGATCGGGGCTGTCTGTAGAGAGGAGATCAGGGCTGTCTGTAGAGAGGAGATCGGGGCTGTCTGTAGAGAGGAGATTGAGGCTGTCTGTAGAGAGGAGATCTGGGCTGTCTGTAGACAGGAGATCAGGGCTGTCTGTAGAGAGGAGATCGGGGCTGTCTGTAGAGAGGAATTTGGGGGTGTCTGTAGAGAGGAGATCGGGGCTGTCTGTAGAGAGGAATTTGGGGGTGTCTGTAGAGAGGAATTCGGGGCTGTCTTTAGAGGGGAGATTGGGGCTGTCTGTAGAGGGGAGATCGGGGGCTGTCTGTAGAGAGGAGATCTGGGCTGTCTGTAGAGAGGAGATCTGGGCTGTCTGTAGAGAGGAGATCAGGGCTGTCTGTAGAGAGGAGATCGGGGCTGTCTGTAGACAGGAGATCGTGGATGTCGGTAAGGCAAGCGTGCATCTCAGGATGGTTGGAGTGTATTTGACACGCTGTAGTTCCCAGTAACGACGTCTGGGAGAAGATAGCGGGAAGTCGCGAGACCGCCTCTTGCGCCTAAAGCGAAGTGGTCTCCTCCCCTCCCTTGCCCTAGTAAAGGATCTGTCCCCCCCCCCCCCCCCCCCCTCTCTCTCTCTCTCTCTCTCTCTCCCCCTCCCTCCCTCCCTGGGTTGTGTTAAATTGCTTAATCGTCCCTCACTAATGCAGGGAGACCTGGGACCCAGTGCCGGAGTCGGCCAAGTGTGCGTGCTCTCTGTGAGAGCCCGGGGGGGGTGCAGGGGTTTTGGGAGGGGGAGTGGGGGGGGGGGGGGTTGAGACCACCTCCGCTCTTATTGTCTCTGAGCGTTCGCTCTCACCGGCGGCCCCATGAATCCGCCACCGTCGGGCAGGGCCGAGCGTAAACCCGGCAGATTAACGGCCTGATCCAGTCCCGCGTGCCGAAAAAAAACACCACCGCCCCTCGCATTCCGGCGGGCATAGTCTGAGCGCTCGCTGGCGGACACGCCCAGGCGACCCGTACACGCTCCGCACCGCGGAGACGTCCTCCTGTCCTCTTTGCCTTGCGCTGTCTAACAGAGCCAACAATCTTTTTTTTCCCAGAGTCCTCCCTCGTTGTAATCTGCTGTTACGTTGCTGACAGATTCCGATTATAAAACACAAGAACGTCAGGTTGTGAGGCGAGCTGTGCCGTTTCCACGGAACGTGCTGCTGGAGCATTGTGGGATACTCCTGGGAGGTGTGTGCGAGGAATATCAAGAGTGATGCATAGCTAAGGGGCCGTCTAGAAAGAGCAAAGCCACAGCCTGCAGCCGTGGTAACCAACCAGGTTCCTGGAGATCTAATATCCTGTAGGTTTTCATTTCAACCCTAATTTGACACAACAGTTTCTACTAATTAGCAGCTGAATGAGATCTCTAGATGTTGAATGAGGTGTGCTTTGTTAGGGTTGGAGCGAAAACCTGCAGGATGGTAGATGGTCAGGAACAGGGTTGCTTACCTCTGGTCTACAGGCTGGAACAGGTTAACTTGTTTAGTGAAAAAAAAGAATTTTGGAATGAGGGGGAAAAAGATCAGAAAAAATCTGTAAATGTATTTATATGGGGTTCACCAAATGGTAAGAAAAGAAGTCACACTACAGCGTGTGCCACTTAAGAAGGGTAGTGTTGTCCTACAACTGAATCAGCTTTACCCTTTTCCGCATAAGTGCAGCTGTTCTTGCCCCCACAGCTCCAAAGCCACCCTTCCCTGACCTTGCATCTGCTCCTAGTGTAACGGACATCTCTGCTCGGTGTCTTGTTGGGTTTGGCGGATATCCAAAGCTCTGTACTTATGCCAAAGGGCTTTGGTTTTGGGCTGTAAAGTTTTGGAGGGTTGTCTGCAGGTCACCAGGTGATACCCTAGTATGTGGAGGGTGCCATATCCCCAAGTTAATCCCTGCCCCCTGTCTTTGCACCAAGTGGACTCTTTTTTTTTATATTCCCAAAAACTGAAGAATCAGCTATTGTTATTTATAGAGTCTGGATAATTACTGCCTTTGTTTTCCACTAGGAACTTCTGTTCAATATTTACACCGCCTACAGTTAAAGGCAAAAGTACTAGGACAGTAACACAATTTTTGTTGCTCTTCTAAAATGGGGGGACTATGTTAAAAAGGCCTGTAATTCCTACACGGATCACCTGGTATGGATGTAAATACCCGTAAAGCCGACAGTCTGCACTTTAACCCCATATTCAGTGATTGCTTTATTTCAAATCCAATGTGCTGGAGTACAGAGCCAAAAACAACTAAAATTGTGTCACTGTCCCAAAACCTTTGCACTTTTTACCTGTGTATGTATGTATAGATCACCCTTATTCTAGAATCATCTTCTTGTGGTTTAGTGATGAAAGCCTTTTTTGCCTTTCTGTCATATTCCAAGGGAAAACTGCCTAATCAACAAATTATGAACTATAAATGCTAAAATATTATCTGTAACAAATCTAAAGCATCACAATTGTGGTTATTGGATTTATCATTGTTTTTTATTCCCTGTTTTGGTTTCAGCGAAAAAAAGTTCAAATTTGGCAGCTGTAAAAGAGCTGGTCAATAATGCCTGGAAATGGGAATTTTTAGAACAATAACAGGTCGTGTTTTTCTGGGAACGCTTTGTGCAAGTTAAAAAACGTTACTGATAAAAATGCTGTTGGTTTGAAAAGGAAACCTGACTGGCCCAGTCACAATGCGTTCATCAGGGTTCATTACACTCAGCAAGGGACTGCAGGGGACTGCAGGGGAATCGTGTTCCTTGTTGAAGAGGCCAGAATTTCGCTCTTCAAAGTGAGGACAGGGCAGAGAATATTGCCAAACTTTTTGCTTTGTCTTATGCGGCAGAAAAGTGCACGTACAGCTGTTTTTAAACACGTTTGACAAATGTGGGAGATGCCAAAGATTTATGACTTACCCTTTCATTCTCATACCCAGTGGACATTTCCTGCCTCCAACCAGACCCTTCCCCTGAGCATAACTGCTTAAATAACCTTTTTCATTAGAGCCTTACGTGAATTTAAGTTGTATATTCTCTGTCTTTATGTACACACCTAAAACAAATGTTTCAGGAATGTTGTGGAGCATTCCTGCTAGATTCCCATTGGTTGTGAGATACAGTTACTTCAAGAATGTTGTGCAGAAAAATGTTCCAGGCGTGTTGTATACAAACCGAATGTCATGTCCTGAGTCAGGAAAAAAAATCATGGAGGACCTGTTTCTAGACTGGATTTCTAAACATTTCTAGAACATTTCAAGAACATTCCAAATGTAATCTTGAGATTTCAAATTTGATGAATGTTGATGAAATTAAAATAGCATAAATAACTATACATACAAAAGAAATGAAAAAATACTGGGATAATAAAACTGAAAACTTTTCCTAACATGTTCCTTTTGAATTAAAAATAAAGCTCAAGGGATATGTAGGAAACCAAACAAATTTATGCCTTGGAAACACTTACCCATACTTTCCAGCTAGGGTTAGCTGGGTATATATTTCGGATTATCTTGATTAATAACATCATTTTTTGAAAGCGAGCCAGGCATTGTGTCATTGCGCAAGATGGCTTTTTGGGTGTGAGGTAAAAAAGCGGGGATGTGTGCATTAAAGCTACTCTTTTTCCAGCTGTGACGGAGAGCATATTTACAGCCGGAGCTGATACATACGCTGGAGCCGCATG
This sequence comes from Anguilla anguilla, assembly GCF_013347855.1. Lineage (NCBI taxonomy): Eukaryota > Metazoa > Chordata > Actinopteri > Anguilliformes > Anguillidae > Anguilla > Anguilla anguilla. Next base: position 41,619,311 of record NC_049211.1, on the reverse strand, counting down.
GCATCTATGACAGGATATCCTTCACGTGTGCAGGCACAGTCTGGCTCCCTTTCCCCACATCCTACCCCAGCGCTCCGTGGAGCAGTCTGACTCACGGTCGGGCGTGGCCCGCTGCAAAATTAGAACCTTTTTCCACTGCGTTTTTCCAGACTGAGAGAAAACTTCTTGTGAAGACCATACAGTAAGTGATCCAGAATGGCACATTTGCCCGAGAACGACCATAAAGCACGCGGCCATGTTCAGTGTCACCCCGCCGATATAAAAAAAAATCTCCCCCCAGACACGAAGCCTTATTTATTCACAGTCCTGCGACGTTTAAGAGAAATATGTTTTACAGTACCTAATTGAAAGCTTGAATAACGCGAGAAAAAAAAAAAAAAATGTTTTTCACTGGCTGTTCAAATGCTTGTGTTTATCGAGCGTGTAATTCGAGCAATGTGATGAACGCGTTGCGCAATTGCACTTTTCCACGGTTTTTCTCAGCGGGGGAAGAATGAAGTGGGTGTTGACGTTATTTTTTTTTTTTTTGAAGCCGGTCCAAAGGGCAGGCCTCACGGCCGAGGAGCCAGAGCCGCACAGTCGGGTCAGTGTGGGTCCGTATGAAAGTCGACAGTGTGGTCGGGCCGCGGGGTCACGTCCCGGGCCCAGTCCTCACCTCACCCCCGGACTCCTGCCGCGTGTGAGCGCTGGAGCCGCGGGACGGCCCGACCTGCGGGCTCCTGAATAAACAAACAGGCTGTTTAGGGCGGGCGACCCAGTGAGCGAGCGAGCGGGCGAGCGGGCCGGCATCCAAACAGAACTGCCCTTGTGTCTCCTCATGGCTGCAGAACTTTAACGTCTCGTTGAGGGATAACAGCCGCCCAACACATCGCTCGGGTCCAGTAACCCCTCGGCCCTCACACCCCTCGGCCAGAGAACCCAACACATCGCTCGGGTCCCCTAACCCCTCGGCCCTCACACCCCGGGCCAGAGAGCCCAACTCATCGCCCGGGTCCCCTAACCCCTCGGCCAGAGAGCCAAACACATCGCCCGGGTCCCCTAAACCCTAACCCCTCGACCAGAGAGCCCAACACATCGCCCGGGTCCCCTAACCCCTCGGCCAGAGAGCCCAACACATCGCCCGGGTCCCCTAACCCCTCGGCCAGAGAACCCAACACATCGCCCAGGTCCCCTAACCCCTCGGCCAGAGAGCCCAACACATCGCCCAGGTCCCCTAACCCCTCGGCCAGAGAGCCCAACACATCGCTCGGGTCCCCTAACCCCTCGGCCAGAGAGCCCAACACATCGCCCGGGTCCCCTAACCCCTCGGCCCTCAGAGAGCCCAACACATCGCCCGGGTCCCCTAACCCCTCGGCCCTCAGAGAGCCCAACACATCGACCAGAGAGCCCAACACATCGCCCGGGTCCCCTAACCCCTCGGCCCTCACACCCCGGGCCAGAGCGGCTGGGAGCTGGCCAACAGGAGAGGAGGTTCTGTGAGTGTCGGCAATATGTGCTCTGTTTACAGGCAGGATCTGAAACTCCTTCAGCCACAGAATACAATCTATCGACTGAGTATGTACCGTGCAGTCCTGTATCTTTGGCACCTCCATCATCGGCTTCTTGTTCATTTACATTTCTGCTCTTGGTTTCACATCAAGTTTATGAGCAGTCCCAGACACTGATCTCTAAGGAAGAGTGCTCGCCACACACTGTTACAGTGACTACTGTTGTATTTGGTTTGTGATTCCAACATAATAGTAATTTTACAGGGGTGGAAATGCATAAAAACAAGTTCAATCGCAGGCATAAAACAATACTAACAGTCACTGCATTTTATTCCAGTTGCTGTGAACCAGAATTTGCATAGACGTAACTGAAAGGGGCTCTTTAGATTTATGAAAATTTTCTGGAGTATTCAAACCTACACATCTCTTTGAATACTGGCCATAACAGCCACGTACAGATAAGCTCACAAAAAAACCGTTGCGGGGAGGGGCGTGCAGCTCCTGAAATGTGGGCCAAATTAATGATGCTATTGTGTTAGACTCGGAGTGCAAAGCTGGTATAAGCCAACAGACAAAAAAACCCCAAAATAAATAGACGTGGAATATTTTTGGAAAAGTACAGCAATAAACCAGCCTCAGCATAGCAGCCACACCTAATAAATTTACTGTCCCTAAAAACAATGGGAGCATTTGTGTGGTGAGTGAAAAATAGTGCAAAATGGCTGCCATGCCCATGTCCAAAGACCAAGTGGGTGCTCTACTGTACTTCGATGGAGACTGAGGTGAATTCTCCCCACAGTCATGGGCACTTAGATCCTGAGATAAAAAGGTGCTATATAATTGCAATCTGTTGGAATATATCGACATGCTAATGATATTTATTCCCTGCTAAATGTCTATTATGTAGCGATTACCATGCTAATGGTGTATTCATGGGAGGGTAGCGCGCATAGATCTTAGGGTCTCAGCTGAGTCAGCACTTAACAAAGGTAGTCGTATTGATCAACAGGCCAAACAACAGACTGAGTGAAAGGTAGAGATGCACATTAATGGCAGATGTATTTATTTTCTGTCCAGTCAGGAATACGCAGCCCCGATCCCTCACTCAATACGTACTTTAGTGTACCTTCTGTCTATCGGCAAGCAACACCGGAGACTTCAAGACTCCAGTTATTTAGTTTACCAACAGCACGTGGCAAAATTTTTGTCTTTGCATCATCTTATCTTACTTTATTAATAATTATATATTTGTTCAGATTTATATGTTCTTATCCAGGAAAAGAAATTCCATAAAATACGCCCTTTACACATTCGCTAAGGAAGGAGTGACTGTAAGGCAAGATTATGAAGACTCTAAAAAGGGTTTTTATTTTCACTGAATGAATATTAACTGCATTAATATTTGGAGCCTGAAACAGTGAGTAATTTTCTTCATGTATAATTTATCCTATGAATGATTATTTAATTCAGAAAAAGGATTTTGACCTTTATGATTGAAATACTGTTTGCACTTTAATATGTTGACCAATAAAAATCTGACCGATCTCAGATTATTTAGAGTAAACTTTTAGAATAGTTATCTCCCTCAACAGTATGGGGATAGTTGAAAGACATATTATAATTTCATATTTGTTCATATTTGTTTTTTTCTTTAGTTTATTTTTTATTATTGAACTGTTCTCAATTTAATTGTTTTTACAATTAAGCATGCAGTATTCATGTCCTCATATGAAAACTAAAGCACTGCTCAAAACTGAATTAAGGAAATGCCAAGAAAAGCCCCGACACCAAATAATTTACAGAACATTTACAGTACATGCATTTTTCACCGGTGCAAATGACGTGGGATGGAAACCATTGTGTTTTGTTCTGAGGGGGTTAAGACTGGATTCCCGGAGGGTACTTCTACTGACTCAGGAGACAGGCAGCTGCAAATAATATTGAGAAATGCGCGCACACACAATAAGATAAGTCACCTTTTCTTTGTGACAGAGTCGGATTTCGCATGGCTTATTTTATACCTTTAATAACGTTCGCTCTAAATTCAGAAGCACACATGCTGTCACTTTTGAATGAAAGCAGAATGAAATGGTCCTTGAAAACCTGTAATTATAATCGCTGAATCGTGTCACAGCGTCACACATTTTTTTTTTACCCAGACCGTTCAAACCGCTTGTCCTGTAGAAGGGAGACGTCAGAGGTTTTCCCCGACCGAGGAATTCTGGATGCCCGGGCTAGGACGGTGCCCGGGTTGTCTACTTGGATGACTTGGTCTTTCTTCCGAGTGAGCTCTTTGTGGGAGGGAAAAAGGGCGGTTTGTTGGGATGAGGGTGGGGGGTGCCGGTCTTGCTCAGCACCCCCATCATGCGATTCGGTCAAATGTGGCCGAACCCGAAGTGGTTCAGGAGGCTGGAACAATCACGGCTGACATGTCGATTTGACGTCCCTCCTTCACACGGGAGGAGAATGCGTGCAGAATGGCGGGAGGAGAGGAGCCGGACTGGGCCCCCGCGGTCGCGGTGACCGTGCCAGAACCCAGAACCGCGGCTTAATCGCCTCTTCGTTTGTCACGCCCGCCAGCGGCGCTGGGTCGCGTCGGGAGCGCTGGGTCGCGTCGGGAGCGCTGGGTCGCGTTGGGAGCGCTGGGTCGCGTTGGGAGCGCTGGGTCGCGTTCCTAACGGGGCTGTCTGGGCCGACGTGCCGCGGCGGAGAGACGGGAGAGTTAATGTCGTGTGATTGACGCTGAAAGGCGGGAATATCCCTGTTCTTCTGCCTGAAGCCGAAATCCAATTAGGCAGGCGTCCCGGTTTCAGTTTTTGTCTTTTTCCCATTTGTTTCAATGAGTGAAAATGGGATCCGACTAATCAGACTCTAATGCATGAAGCTTTTTTAGTACTAATCGAGGGAGTCATTCTAAAATATGCTTTTTATCATATTTGGAATTATAGTAAACCAGTGGATTTTAGGTAATCAGATTATCAGACTGGGGATTGAGTGTGTGTGGCAGTTAATTTACTTATCCCACGATAGAAATGGTGAAGGGCAATGCTGTGATCTTGTCTCTGATTTGCGCTGAACCCATTTTCTGACCAGAGGTGTGTAATTGTGGGTTGCGAGTGTGAGCGGCACGGGAGGTGGGAGAGGCAGAGGGAGGGAGAGAACAAAAGGACTAACTGAGAGCTATACAGGAGTGGCGGTGAGAACAGAATAAAGGCCTGGGATCCCTCCGGTTTTTATAAGGGGCTGGTAATTTATCACCGGCCCCTTAGCCATCACACTTAACGCCTAGGCACCGGGAAGCATCTCTGAAGCACAGTGAGGGAGAGAGGGAGAGCGAGAGGGAGGGAGGAAGGGAGGGAGAGCGAGAGAGAGAGAAAGGGGGAGGGACCGTTGCTGCGTTTGTCTCTGCTGTCATTTGGCTGCGGAGCGATTCAGCGGCAGGAGGGTCTGCCGAGGAGAGCAGCAGAGAGAAAGAGAGAGAGAGAGAGGGAGGGAGGGAGGGAGAGAAAGCGAGAGCAGAGAGGCTGACCAGCAGTGAAGCAGCAGCAGCAGCAGCAGCAGCAGCTCCACAGTGAGGGAGACAGGAGCGGGAGAGAACTGGATTTTCACCCCCAGATAAAAGGATCTCCACTGCCTGGGGGGGGGGGCGTCTCCTTTTTCAATCCAGCCACAGCCTTTTCCTCTGGCCCGGCGTGAGACAGGGAGAGGGGGAGAGAGGAAGGGAGGAAGGGAACGAGGGAGAGGAAATCAGCACCGGTGGATTTTTTTGCTTGCTTGCTTGCTCCTGCTTCTCTCTGCCTCACTGATGTCTCTGAATGGTTTCACGCAGGGCCGCTGCTTGGGGCTAGTGTGAAAGGGAGGCGAGTTGCTCTCGACAACGACCTCGAGGAGAGCGCACCCAAGGGCCGGGCGGAGGGCGAGGGCGGTGGCGGGACCATGGCCGCCAGGCGGGGCAAGCCGGGGGTCCCGCAGGCCGCCCCCCAGCGGGGCGAGCTGCGGGTGTTCCGGGCCGGCGCGTCCGAGGGGCGGCTGCCCGTCCCCTCCACCGGCCTCCGGAAGCAGAAGTCCCTCACCAACCTGTGCGTCCTGACCGACGCCGAGAAGAAGCTGCAGCTCTACCAGCCCAAGTGGTGCGACGACATGGCCAAGCCGTCCGGCGGCGGGGGCGGGGGCGTGGGGGGCAACCCGAAGGCAGGAAAGCCCAAGGAGGGCGGAGGGGGGGGGCCTCTGTCCCGCAACCTCTCCAAGTCCGAGCACTCGCTGTTCCAGGGGAAAGCCAAGCCTTTCGGCCCCCTGGCGGCCCCCGCGGGCCTGGGCAAGCCGAGCCGCATCCCCCGCGGGCCCTACGCCGAGGTGAAGCCCCTCAGCAAGGCCCCCGACGGCCCCGACAACGACAGCAAGTCCGACGACGAGATCCTCTCCAGCAAGGCCAAGGCCAGCGAGAAGAAGAAGCTGGCGGAGAGTTCCGTGGCCGTCCCCCCGGGCGGGGACAAGGGGGTCAAGGGGCCGGAGGAGGGGGACAAGGCCTTCCTGAAGGTGGACCCGGAGCTGGTGGTCACTGTGCTGGGCGACCTGGAGCAGCTGCTGTTCAGCCAGATTTTGGGTGAGTAAACGGGGATCCCCTATCCGGCCCGCGGTGGGCACTGCACGCGCCCGGCTTTCTCATCGCCCCCCCCCCCCCTTGGCCGAGGAGCCGCCAGGCCTCCCGCCATCGCACGCCCGCTTGCTCGCCCGCCCGCTCGCTCGCTCGCTCGCTTGCTGTTACAGACTCGCATTCCTCCTTCTGCCGAGATAATCGGATTCATTAAAAAAACATCGCCTGCTTTAACCGTTTCCCGCTGCTGGTTCCGCCCGCGTGCGGAACGGCCTGCCGCGGCTGCCGGTGCATGATGTGAGCTTGGGCTGCTTCTGACAGGCCGTCAGTGCATGCGCTTCTGCAGGGGGGTGCGGGAGGGAGGGAGGGAGGGAGGGAGGGAGGGAGCAGGAGGCAGAGAGGGAGGGAGAGAGAGAGGAGGCGTCGAGGGAATCGGGCATTGTTTCCACCGTGCCTGCATGACAACAGGCATCCCGGGCTGACGCACTGACACAGTGTCCGAGGTCGGTGGCCTGCTTTCAGTGCGTCACACGCACGTGTAGCCCGCCCCCCCCCCCCCAGCCCCGGGGCCTTTTCCGCCGTATCGACAAGTCACCAGCGTCCTGTGCTCTGCTCTTGGCCTCTGTGTCTGTACCCCTGGTGTGTATCCTGGGGGTTTGACCCTCTGTGCCTGTACCCCTGGTGTGTATCCTGGGGATTTGGCCCTCTGTGCCTGCATCCCTGGTGTGTATCCAGGGGGTTTGACTCTCTTTGCCTGTACCCCTGGTGTGTATCCTGGCATTGGATCCTCTGTGCCTGTACCCCTGGTGTGTATCCAGGGGTTTGACTCTCTATGTCTGTACCCCTGGTGTGGATCCAGGGGGTTAGTCCCTCTGTGTCTGTACCGCTGGTGTGTATCCCAGGGATTTGACCCTCTGTGTCTGTACCCCTGGTGTGTATCTTGGGGTTTGACTCTCTGTGCCTGTACCCCTGGTGTGTATCCAGGGGTTTGACTCTCTGTGTCTGTACCCCTGGTGTGTATCCTGAGGATTTGACTCTCTGTGCCTGTACCCCTGGTGTGGATCCAGGGGTTTGACTCTCTGTGCCTGTGCCCCTGGTGTGTATCCTGGGGTTTGACCCTCTGTGCCTGCATCCCTGGTGTGTATCTCGAGGATTTGACTCTCTGTGCCTGTACCCCTGGTGTGGATCCAGGGGTTTGACTCTCTGTGCCTGTACCCCTGGTGTGTATCCAGGGGGGTTTGACTCTCTGTGTCTGTACCCCTGGTGTGGATCCTGGGGGTTAGTCCCTCTGTGTCTGTACCCCTGGTGTGTATCCTGGGGGTTAGTCCCTCTGTGTCTGTACCCCTGGTGTGTATCCTGGGGGTTAGTCCCTCTGTGTCTGTACCCCTGGTGTGTATCCTGGGGGTTAGTCCCTCTGTGTCTGTACCCCTGGTGTGTATCCCAGGGGGTTCGACCCTCCGTTCTGTACATATGTCGGCCCTTTTGACATCCGCGACCGGGCGCGGGAAACAGGAGCCCCTGAAATAGACCAGGGCATATTGAGCGGGATTGACTGCGCAGCGAGCGGCGTGCTTACCCCCGCTCGTCTACGGCCTTCCGACAGATGGTACCTCACCCCCGCCCCCGCCCCCGACACTGAGGAGGGGGCGGGGAACACGGGCTAGAGGACATCTGAGCGGACGTCGCTGAGCGGGTACCCGGTGGTGTTCGCACGTCGTTTGTTTACATTCGGGGGCCGCCGTCGCAGGCGGCGTGGCGGACGAAACGCCGTTTCCTCGCGCGGAAAAACACCGCGCGCGCTGCCGTTGCTCATTACCTCCTTTAACTCATCTCTTTTTTTGTCTTATCCCGACTTCTCCGCTGAGCGCACTCCTCTACCAGGCCGGTGGCGGCTTCTCTTCACTGTTTCCTGGCCTTGTTTATTTCCCACTCGCGCCCTCGCTGTCTGCCGTGATGTGCAGTGTGCTGGATGCTGTATCTTTACTGGCTCAGCCTGAGGGACAGCCTCCACTCTCTGACTAACCCTTCATTGATTTAATGGTGTTCCACCCCCCCCAATGTACAGCTTGCCTGTCCACTCAACTTCCTTCACCACTGAACACTACTGCAGCAACGTATGTTATTATTATTATTATTATTAATCAACCATGAAGTGAGTCAGTCACATGCCATTTTGTTCTGTCTAGTAGGAACTGTATTTGTGTTTTATTGAAGGCTGTAGTGAATCATTTTGGGGTTTTTTTAGAATAGCTGATGGCTGTACTAGTAATGTGAACTCAGTGACATCACTCAATAGCCAGTCGGGTATTCATGTGTGCGTACAGGGATAGACTGGTAGGGTGTGACTCAAAGATTGGGATCAAAAGGAACCGGAAATGACTGATAAGAAGGAAAACAAAGGGGGGGAAAGGCAAGTGGTGAAAGAGGTGAAAGGGGTGAAAGAGGTGACCTTGTGGAGAAGAATGTGATCTGCCAGATGCTCCCCAAAATAGCGTCAGAGCGGGAGGTTAATAAGCGCAGCCGCTCTCTTAGCGGTGTACGTCCGCAGTTAATTTTAACTGAGTCGCAAAGGCCAGGAGCATAGAAATGATGAAGGAACGTCTCTGCGTGAACGACGGTTTTCATCCCATTCATTTTTTAAATGCCAGTATTGGGGTTATTAGCGTGGCAGCCGTTTATGGCCGTGTTTCGGTGGAAGGGCCCTGAGACGCCATGACGGCTCGAGAGCGGGCTCCTGCTCTGGCGTTTTCTCACGGGAATGACGCGTTTCGTCACTTGTGTAGGGCTAAAAGTGCTGTTGCGGCAGAGTTATTACAGTTATTAAAGGGTTTGACCCCTCCCCCCCCCCTGGTCTGGACTGCAGCACTGCCAGGATGTTTCTGGCTGCTGTGGGCGTTATTGGTGGGTCAGATTAAGATGCAAAATGCTTTGAAACCACAATAAAATCCTGGCAGGTCGCTGGCAATTGAAGAGAAAAGAAGTCTATTTTCACCAATATTCGGGACAAAATTCTTATTTTGTGTGATTTTATTGGTAAATGGTTTAGGCATAGTGACATGGTTGAACTGAAAATTAATCAGAAGAAAGAGGGGTGGGGGACTTACCCCCCATTGAAGGAGTTAATGGGTTTCACATATGCCTTAGGCACAAGCATGCACCCTCCTCCCACACAGCCCTCTCCATATAGCCCCTAGCCTTGCTGCCCCTGGCCTAGCTGCCCCTGTCCATATAGCCCCTGGCCTAGCTGCCCCTGGCCTAACTGCCCTTCTCCATATAGCCCCTGGCCGAGCTGCCCCTGTCTATATAGCCCCTAGCCTAGCTGTCCCTGTCCATACAGCCACTGGCCTAGCTGCCCCATCCATAAAGCCCCTGGTCTAGCTGCCCCTGTCCATACAGCCTATGGTCTAGCTGCCCCTGGTCTAGCTGCCCCTGTCCATAAAGCCCCTGGCCTAGCTGCCCATGTGGTTGTCCCAGGGTGTGCCCCCTGCTGGTCTCCTGGCACCCCCCCACCCCCCACCCCTCACCCACTGCCCCTTCCCCCTGTGCCCTCAGGCACCCTGAGAGGGAGACTTCATCATGCGTGACAGGCCAGCTTCCCCCCTGCCATCCACTTCCGCCATCCTCCCCCCCGCCCCCGCAGTCCCACATCTGCGCTCTGCTGACACTCTTCCTCCCCGCATTCACACTCTTCCTCCCCCGCCATCTCCACGCATGTATCCCCCTGACCCAGAAGTGCCACTCTGACTACATCGCCCCCGCCCCCGCCCCCGCCCCCGCCACCCGCTCCCCACGCTCTCTCGGTTTGTCGCACACAGGAACAGGAAATACCGTAATGTCAGCACCGCCACTAAAATCCTTCCTGTCCACTCGAGGCTCACTAACACAATGCATTTCCTCAATGAGCAATGCACAGAAATGTTATGAAAACACCTTTGAGGGCACCAAAGGAAGCTGCTGTTATTAATGTCCAAAAAGGTCCTCCTGTATTGAAGGGATATTTTGATCTTTAGGCCAACAGGTCCTGCATTAAAGTTGGCCAAACAATTGTAAAACATTTTTTTTTCTTCTTTTATTGTAAAGAATTGCTGGCTGAAATAATTTTAACGGCGATAAACGTAGGTTTGGTTTCCTTTCTTCTCTGCATGGCTGCCACACCTTTCCCTTCTGCGCACAAGGGTCTGCTGAGCCCAGGGAAAGGTTATCCTGACCTTTCATTTTTTTCACCTGTATTTAATATCACAGTCAAATTGTTGTTAGAGAAGTGTAATGCTTAGGGAACTGAGCCTCTAACTCATTTTGCAGGTTTGATTCCCACGTTGGGTGCTCCTATTATACAGTAGAGCAGTGACACTTAACCCGAATTGTTTCCGCAAGCGTCCAGCTGCATAAGTGGATTGCGGATTGTATTTCTGAGCGTGAGTAGTGTACAGTAAGTCACTCGGGCAGAGAGCGTCGGCTGAATGCATTAATGTTGTCCTACAGCCTGTGACTGGTGCTGGTTGACCTTCAGAACTCCTTGGCTCCTCCAGAGCAACTAAGCTGTTCCAGAGCAATTCCCACCTCTGATGTTATCAGGCTATTTAATGTCCCGACATCAGTGTGCTCAGAGCTCCCGATCCGTTCATAACATCTCTTTCCCATTTTCAACATCATCTCCTGGTTGCGGTGCGCCTCGTGATATCCGATTGAGCGGGAAATGGGCTCGGAAATGCTGTTTCCCCCCCAAACAAACCGTGTTATTTTCCCGATGGTGTCTTTTCAAAGGCTGTTTCCATGTAAATGCGATGAATGTGACTGTGTGGACCAGGGCTGACCCTGCAGTGTCAGGAAGGTTAATGTGTGTGCAGCCAGCTGTGTGTGTGTGCTGCCTGCCCCCCCCACTCACCATAATCGCATCAGCACTGCTGAAAGGGGGTTTTCTTTTGGGGCTGATCACACACACACACACACAAACACACACACACACCTGCACTCACATACACACACATGCACGCACACACACACACACTCACTCACTTGCACACACACACACACACACACAAACTCACTCACATTAACACACACACACAAACACAAACACACTCACTGCCCCCTTTCCAGTGTCTGAATGCGTGGAAATTGGCCATAGAAGTGGCATTCATCATGAGAATGCATCTTTGTGTTTGTGTGTGTTTGAGCACATGCAGTAGTCAGTGTGTGCGTATAATTTTGTCTGCGCATTCAGAAGCACGAGTGCCCTCGGATGTTATGTAAACAAAGCGTATATGCATTCTAAAAGCAATGGTTTGGTGAACAATAGATCTTTTTTTTTTTTAACTGGAAAGGCACTAGTGTGATATTTCTGTGAAACTAGTTTGAACTGCGCCCTCCTGACTGTGGTCTTGTGACAATGAAATGTGAATTTCTCTTTTTTTATATATATTCTGTTTACTGTTCTACGGCCAGCCACCGTGTAATGCAATTACCCGTCCCGGTTAATGTCGCTGGGCTTCTGCACGGAATGCTAATGCAGTCTGTCTTCCAATTTCATTCTGCACATGGGTCCACTGAGGGGTGGCAGGGCTCACAGAATTACTACACTGTCCCACAGAGGAATTCACTGCATTTCCATGCGAATCTGGCAGATGTCATTAAAAACGTATGACAAAATGTCATCGTGTTAGGTATGAATCTGCTTCGGAGACTTATCGCACTTTAATCTGCTCTGTGAACGCGTTTGGGAAACGCGGGCAAGCCGAGCGGCGCTTGATCACAAAGGAAGGAGGCTCCGCGAATAGAACGTGTTTACAGTTCATAATCATTGTCGAATAGGTTGTGGGCAGACTGCGGCGCATACTTTCTGAGTATCGCGGCCGAGAGGGCCGGTCTGGGCACGTATATATTTGGCCCTCGCTTGTCAATTACAGTGGACGTGTCTGCTGGTTTGGATCGGCGGTCCAGTGTTGCTTCTAGCGGTGGTTTTTATACGAGAATACGAGGAACTGCTCTCAAGGCTGTGAGAGCTCTGTGGTGATCTTGGGTTTTTTTTTTCCCTGGGAAACTGCCTATGTACCACGTTGTCTGCAGTCTCCAGTTTTTCTGTGGGTCTAGCTGAGCGTTGCTTTCCCTGTCGGCCAAATCACATGGGACACGCACGGCATCTTAGATGCAGGTATTTTTCAGTAAAAAAATAAAAGTGAACGTGGCTCAGCATGGCTAATAAAAGAGGTCAGAGTAGCTGCTCCATGACCAGGGCAGTCCAAGATGTGTAAAGAAGGATACTTACCCGGAATACGTCACTGGGACTAAGCCAGAATAGTTGAGTCAAAGCTCAGAAACATAACAAGAACAAACAACTTGTCCTTCAGCTCTCCTTATTGAAACAAACTCCCTGTGAAGCAATCTGGGGAGGAGTCTTTCTTGACGCATGTATTTTTGTTGGTCTGGTGACCAAAAAATAGTGGCAGTGTTCTTTTGGGCAAACTTTTTTCAAATGGTTTTGGAAAAAGGGAACATGCGTTTCCACCCTGGAGAAAAAGGCACAGATTGCTAGCTGGTTCCCAGGCTGCCTCAGGGGGTAAGATGGCTGCCGTTTCCTCCAGAGCAGGTGGATGCTTCGGGGCTGAAGACAAGCCAAATGGAGGGAAACTAAACAGTGAAGTCCAAAGGTTATATAAGCCGGAGTTTAATCTTTAATCTTGGGGGCACAACTCTCATAATTATGCCTTCATCCCACCCCCCGGCTCCCACACCCCCCACCTTGTGTTTTCCTTTTGTTGTTGTTAACAAAGTGGTGGGACCTCATAGTGGACAGACAGGAAAATCAATGTTCTGATTTATAGATGTCAAGGGGCCAACAGCCATGGAGACCAGGATGAGTTTCTGGGAGGGAATGCAGGGAGACGTTGGGATGAGATAGGAAATGGGGAGGGAGGGGGTGTAGTTTTAAGACTGACCAGGGGTTTCATTTCTAAATCATCCTGGAAATGTCCAGCTGTGACCTTTGACCCAGTGTGACCTCTGACCCAGGTTTTATAAAATAATAGCATGGACTGGACACTGTGTCCAAAAGCACACCTCAAGAAAAAGGTCATCTTGCCATCGCTGCCGATGCCTCTCTTTTGGGCGTGTTTAGCCAGGCCTGTGTAGATTCCCATTTGGTGTTGTGTCTCCTCAGGCTTCAGCATTGAATGTGCAAGTGCAGTCATTCAGATGACCTGCATAATGCAGCTGCTTCCCACCTACATGGTCAAAGAAGGGCTTTCACCTGATTGGGGCGTGAAATGTCAGGGCCTGACCCACCGCATCGCCTGATTGGCTGAGTCAGCTCTGTGAATGTGTTCCGCCCCGCGTTGTAACGGGCTCTGTTCTCGGATTCTCCCGTGGCGTGGCTCCTGCCCACGGTCACGGCTGCGCAGTCCGGCTTCTCATCACGAGGCTGCTGCCTGGGCGATCTGCGCAGAGTTATCGGGTCTGCTCCTCCACACAAGCTCCATTGTGCGGCCAGACATTCCAGCCCAACAAACCTCGTTTTCGAGCTCACAGCTGTCCGGAGATATGCTTGTAAGAGACGATCACATGGTATGAGGTCAGAGCGCTCAAAAGAGGACTTTATGGAACAGGCACGTATTAAGAGTTTCAGAAACCTTGGACTCCCATGCCAGCCAAAGCGAATGGGACCCAAGCAGAGCTCCTCAATGCAGCTGAATGCTCTGCTGTACTTGTAGATAACTGTGGTTAGTGAGGGTGGCAATGTGCTTCTGTACGTGGGATGTATGGGAGATGGCTATCTGTCCGCATAGCATAGCTTAGGGAGATGTGGGGGGGAGGGGCCTCAAAATGGAGCTGTGGGAAATATGGGCGGGGGGGGCTCAAAATGAATCTGAGGGAGATATGTGGGGGCAGGGCCTATGGGGTGAGGGCGGGTCCTCCAAATCGAGCTGAGAGAGATATGGGACGGGGGGGGGGGGGGGGGGGGGCTGGGCCTGAAAATGGAACTGAGGAAGATGTGGATTGGGGCGTCAAAATGGAGCTGAGGAAGATATGGGGGGGCGGGGCATATGGGGGGGTTCAGGCGGGACCTGAAAATGGAACTGAGGTAGATGTGGAGTGGGGCCTCAAAATGGAGCTGGGGGAGATATGGGGGGCGGGGCCTATGGGGGGGAGGCGGGACCTGAAAATGGAACTGAGGGAGATGAGCTGGGTGGGACTTTATTGTCAGTCTCCACTCCATGCCCTGTTGTAGCAGTTCCCAGTTGTGATCATTAATGAGCCGTACAGCACGTTGTGAACAGGTATGAGGAAGAGGCGGACTACTTTTTATGGGGCTGACCTACTTGTGCAGGCAGTCTGAAGAGCACAGAGCCCATCCCCTGCCTGCTCCTGCTCTGTGTGTTTGCTAATGAACCAGTGTGACAGTAGACCTCACCGAGGAGAGCAGCAGGATGCCTGTGTGTGTGTGTGTGTCTGCGTGTGTGTGCATGTGAGAGAGTCCATGTATGTATGTATGTGTGTGTGTGTGCGCCTGTGTTTGTGCGTGTGTGCAAGAGAGTGATGTTTTTGCATGTGTGGGAGTGTGTGTGTGTGTGTGTGCACACGTGTGAGAGAGTGTGTGTATGTATGTATGTATGTATGTGTGTGTGTGTTGATACTTGGCAGATAGGCCACAGCATTTGTTCGCCACCCATTTCCATTTGCCTGCGCACTTTCTGACAAACAGACCAGAGGCATGTGTGTTTGCCTGTTTGCTTGTTTTGCTGGCCTTTTAATGGTTTACTGGTGAATAAATCTTATGTCCACGCCTTTGGCCTGCATTGACTCTTCCCACTCAGGTTCTACTGATGAAACTCAAGAAAAGGCAGATTATGCCCCAGATTTGGGTCCTTCCATCAGAACATTAAAATTCCGCTCACTTAAGATCTTGTGCTTATCAGTGGATAAGGAGGGGTTAAGCATCATTAGGACACTTAAAGTTTTTGAGTTTTTGAAAACGGGAAGCTCATTGTATATTCATACGTGTCTTACTATGTTCTTCTGAAGAAATGGTCACAAACACAGCACTGTATCCAAAGTTATGGGCTTGGATAACTGCTTTCTTCTGGCTGTTATTCTGGAAACATCCGCGTAGTTTGCCATCTACCTACATGAGGCCTCCATACCCCACTCCATACCCCACTTCATACCCCACCTCCATACCCCACTCCGTACCCCACTCCATACCCCACTCCATACCCCACTTCATACCCCACCTCCATACCCCACTCCGTACCCCACTCCATACCCCACCTCCATACCCCACTCCATACCTCCATACCCCACCTCCATACCCCACTCCGTACCCCACTCCATACCCCACCTCCATACCCCACTCCATACCCCGCTCATTCTCACTCCTCTGTCGGTTGCGGGTCCTTAGCGCGTGCGGCGGGGGCGTGTGAGGGTTAACGCCGTGCGTTCGGGGCCCCTCCCCCCGGGCGGTGCAGATGGTCCTGGTGCGTCCGCGTGAGGCAGCTGTGTGCAGCCTGATCTCATTCCTCCGCTCTCCCTCACCACTCTCCCACAGCGCGTAGACCTCATCTGTTTTAGGCTGACAGTACAGCCAGGACGCCATTTTCTCAAGATTTTTCACGATTTTCTGACTTTAAGCTTCTCAGCCGAAGGTGGACTTAGGAGTGTGATAAACACTCACACCAAAAGCTGATAGCAGGAGAGTATAAAGATGAATGCTAACAGCTCCAGATGTATTTATGGTCTGAAAAGCAGTATTTCTTTTTTTTTTTTTTTTTTGAAAAATCACATTTCAGAGCTCCAGATGAATCAAGGTGACTTCAAAATTTATGAAATTTTTTAAAATTCTAAATAAATAAGAACACACTCACAGCTGTTATATGATAGATGCTTCACAAGCTTTTGAATGTTTAGTGCCACCACCTGAGGGGGAAAGAAGTATCTTGTTGAAATGAGTCAGAGTCTTTGACTGCCTTTGTGCTGTAGGCTGGTTTACATTCAGAACTCTTCTAATGCTGAGTGGGGTTTTGATTTCCTTGTTCTATAGAATCATAACAACTGTGACAGACTGCCAGGGTCACGCTGTGAGGCTCATTAGTATT
>NC_049211.1:41590642-41598142 GCF_013347855.1 Anguilla anguilla | reverse complement strand
CTGGAAAATCGTGATGGTGTCTCCATTGCACAATGTGCCCAAGGAGTATCTCTTAATGTGAGAGCAAATCCAGGAAGCTGAAAGCCCTAGCACTCTATATAATGTAATGCCCGCAGGATTGCCTCACCACTGTGCAAGGCCCCACACAAAGCCTCCGGCTGCGTCCTCCAAGTGAAACGCTGTTCTACACAAACCGGGCTTTGCTTTTCCATGCAGGGTGAGCTGTCTTGTTACCTTCACTGCCCAGATTGCTGGGAAAGATGGGGATGCTTTGGTCTTAAAAAGACCTTCAGACCGTCTCCTGGAAACAATAGCCCTCTCTCTCTCTCTTCCCATTATCTGTGCCATTGACAGGCTCTATTTACTGTAGTCCATTATGGTCCCACTCTCTTTACCTCAATTACCCCGTGGGTGGAAGAACTCTGTGGTCGGCCTCTCCCTCCTCGCTGTGACGGTGTAGTGATTGTGCCTGGCCCAGTTCTGAAGGATCCACCATCTGCCACTGTCTAGCATGTCAATCAGTGGCAGGACCCAGAGAACCTTTTACATTACAGGCATTTAGCAGACGCTCTTATCCAGAGCGACTTACACAACTTTTTTTTTTTTTTACATAGCATTTTACATTGTATCCATTTATACAGCTGGATATATACTGAAGCAATGCAGGTTAAGTACCTTGCTCAAGGGTACAACGGCAGTGTCCTTACCCGGGAATCGAACCTGCGACCTTTCGGTTACAAGCGCAGTTCCTTACCCACTGTGCCACACTCCGTCCTGGAAACGAGAGAAAATGCCCCCGTCTTTGCCTCTTAAATGAGCAATATCTCCACACTCTCTCTTATTCTCTGATTGTGCAATGTGTTGTGCAATGGGTGGCAACTGAAGTGAGTTTTGTTGCTGTGGATACATATCTTTTACTTAAAACATTTAGTTATGCATAAGCTCTTACTACAGCTTGTGTGCTGATTTGTATAATTTGCTGTCATATTAGAAAGAGAACATTTTTCTGGTTATCCTCTACCACCAGTACAAACAAAAAAAAAGTACAAACAGCTACCAAGTTTAGTCATTTCTGACTCATAATTTCTGAATCATAATTCAACGTACATTTTGAAATCCTTGGTCTCAATAGATCATCTTTGAGTTTCTCTAGAGGACATGTGACAAAACTCCCAGCATGCCATTTGTTGTGCTCCTTGATGTCTCTGAAGTCAAGTGGGATCTGGGAACTGTGCTGAAAAGTCCGCCTAACCAACTCTCAGCATCTTTTCATCGAGCCAAATCCCATTTCCTGGTTTCCATCAGGCACGAGCTCACCCGCTGTGGACGGCTAGCCCGCTCGATAGATTCGACGAGCTCGCAATATCCCCATAATCTGAACGGGTCCCCGATTACTTACCATCTCTAATGATGGGATTTCTGGTAATCTGCCCTCCAGGCTGCAGTGCGGGCCCATGAAGTTGGGTGTGTCCGATGTAGCGCATAATCAGATGACACGAGTCACGCGTAGTTGAGGACTGGAGCTCATGAGCAGGCCGGTGGCTCGGAGGGGCGGTGGAGCTCGAGGCTGAAGGTTCCGGACCCGCGGCGTTCAGAGCTGTGTGTGTGTGTGTGTGCGTGTGTGTGTGTGTGTGTGTGTCCTGTTTCACCGCCACCCTGTTACACCTCCTGTGAGACCCGCGTCATGTGCGCTAACGCCAGCTTCGCGTGCTGCCTGTAACCCGTGGGGGGGGGGGGGGGGGGGTAATGATTCACACATGCTGGATCTGGTGCCATTGATGTCCCTCGTAAATCAAGCCGTAAGTCAGGGAGTGCATGTTACTCCATTACATGGCACTGTTTTACTAGCAGACGCCCCCGTCTGGTGCTAGCATGCCTGTGGATGCCCATTTACCAGAGCATTCTCTCTTATCCGTTTAATAATCCATCCGTTATCTATACCCGCTTATCCTGGGCAGGGTTGCCAGGTGCTGGAGCCTACCTTTGCGTCCACTGGATGAGAGGCAGAGGCCACCAATCTATCGCAGGGCACACACACCATTCACTCACCACTCACTCACACACTCATACCAGTGGGCAACTTAGAGTCTCCAATTAGCCTACCTACATGTCTGGTCTGTGAGAGGACACATGCAAACTCCACACAGAAAAGCCCAGGACCTTCTTGCTGTGAGGCAACAGTGCTTCCCCCTGCATTCCATATTTTCGACATTTTAGCACACTTTTAGCATCTGTGTGCTGTTGGTGTTTTAAGCCCCTGGTTACTGTCACACACTCAACACTCTGGCTCTTTGTCTCTAAATTTGTGCCAAGCATGGCCGGGATGTACCGCTGGCACCCCCTTGCCACGTCCCGCCATTATTTCTCCCCCCTAAAAGCCCCCCCCCCCCCCCAAATTAGGAAGGGGGCTGGCTCCGCGGAAAGAGAGCACTGTGTGTGAAGCTAGCAATACTGCGTCTGAACAGGCTAATGAGCGCGGCTAATCGCTTAATCGCTCGTCTGGCGGCTTCAGTTCCTCCGTTCCCCCCGGCCTGGGTCCTGCGTGTTGGCGGCAGTGGCGGGACCCTTCCCGTTTAACCAGTTAGCAGTGATTCATGGGTCTCCTCTGAGGGGTAGGGGTGTGCGGGGTGAAAATTTGCATGGCTAATTCCCTTGTCTTCCTAGCAGCTGGGTCTGGGAGCCTTTGGGGGTGGGGGGGGGGGGATGTGAAGGGGGGAAGCTTGCAGGATCTCATTCCCACCTCCCACCTGTCTCTCCCCCTCTTCCTCCCTCCCTCCCTCCCTCCCTCACACCCACCAAACACCGCCCCACGGGGGGGGGGGAGGGGGGGGGAAGCCCACACATCCCACACATCCCGTTCCTTAATTACCGGCCGAGCACAAAATCAATTTCCAGCCCTCTGCTTTGTCTCCCCCGGTCCGTGTCCGTGCGTGTGTGTGTGTGCTCTGCACCTGCGAGACTACTACCATTACAGACCGGATAGCATTTTAATCCAGAAACATTACTCAAACATGGGCAGAGCAGGTATGAGCAAGTACGGTCCAACAGAACATGCGCTACCAACTGTGTGATTATATCCTCAGACCTTCCTATCTGATGCAAATAATCTGGCTGCACTGACGTATTTGGCTGATCCTTAATTAAATCAATAGTTCGTTGTGAAACAGTCAGAATTATAGAAAATGAAACAAAATATACATTTTTCTTTTTTTGCATTTATCTTTGGCACGTGCCAAACTTCAGGAACTCGCTTTGGGCTGCAAATGGAAAAAAAAAAAGTGTTAAAAACATAAATTCCAAAAAAACGTATATCCCAAAAGTGTCCTTTTTATACATTTATAACACTTAATTTGATTAGCCTACTGTGGTGCCTCAATCGCTAATCATTTTTGCAGCGAACAGTTAGCCCTTTCGTTCCAGTTTGTGCCTTCTTGGCAACGTTACAAAGGCCGAGCGTCTGAGCGGCCTGAAGGAGAAGGTGGATGTGCGGTGCTTCAGGAACGCGGTGGCGCTGCTTTGACCGCTTGGTTTTAGGAGCGCACGGTCGGACGGTCCCGCTCTCCTTAGAGTGCTGTTTGGGCTGAGCTGCGCTGAGGCCCGTACTCGGACGACTGCGCCCTCTAGTGGAGCACGCAGGAAGCACGGCTCTCCTGGGATGGATGGAGCCGCAGGAGCGGAGAAAAAAGATTTACGTCTATGTGTACTTTATAATGAGCCTTTCTCGTGTTTCCTGAATGGCATACCAAATTCTCACACCTAGGGCTTTTCATATGCTGTACAGTTGGCATATATATCATTTATGCTTGTATGAGCTACATGCACTATAGGCCAGTGTGTGTATATGCTGTGATAGAAAAAAAGCAGTAGTCCTGTCGAAACAGTAGCCTCTAAATTTATGACAAATTATGTATAAGATGTAAAAATATAACACTTGCTTAAATGAACTGGTGAAGTTGCGATTGATACATTTCTAACTAGCACTGAAAAGTAAAGGTGTAAAACTATGCTGTAGTGAAGGGAATTATAATGACATGCGTACACTGTGTGCAGTGATTTATTCTCACGTGTCTGTGTCTGTCCAGCCAGTAGAAGATGATGTGCGCAGTGTAATTGGCCGTGACTCCTTATTCAGGATGACTTCATCAGATCGCCATTAAGCCTCCCTATTCCCCGAGCCGCTTTAATCAATCCTGCCGCGTCTGCCCACCTCACAGAGGAATCCATTTTCGGGTGCTGGGGGGTGACCCCCCCACCCCTCGACTCCAGCTGGCGTGCAAAATGACACCTCAGGAGGTCGTGACCCCCTTTCCCAGTGAAAGGGCTCTCGTTGTGTAACCCCCCCAATCTCTCACCCACCCCTCTGCCCCGCCCTCCCCCCATCACCCCGTCCAGCTGGAATGAACCCACCCCCCACCCCATGAGCATCCGCCGTATGCTATTGTGCCTGTCAGACGACCTTTTCTAACCTTCAGTTGTTTGCTACTGCTACCCCCATTCAGCTATCCCCACTCAGCTATCCCCATGCAGCTATCCCCATACAGCTATCCCCACAGCTATCCCCACACAGCTATCCCCACTCAGCTATCCCCATGCAGCTATCCCCATACAGCTATCCCCACAGCTATCCCCACACAGCTATCCCCACACAGCTATCCCCACTCAGATATCCCCACACAGCTATCCCCATACAGCTATCCCCATGCAGTTATCCCCACTCAGATATCCCCATTCAACTATCCCCACTCAGTTATCCCCACACAGCTATCTCCCCTCAGCTATCCCCACGCAACTATCCCCACTCAGTTATCCCCACACAGCTATCCCCCCTCAGCTATCCCCACTCAACTATCCCCACTCAGTTATCCCCACACAGCTATCCCCCCTCAGTTATCCCCACTCAACTATCCCCACACAGTTATCCCCTGCTCAGCTATCCCCACACAGCTATCCCCATGCAGTTATCCCCACTCAGCTATCCCCTGCTCAGCTATCCCCATGCAGTTATCCCCACACAGCTATCCCCTGCTCAGCTATCCCCATGCAGTTATCCCCACTCAGCTATCCCCACACAGCTATCACCACACAGCTATTCCTATGCAGTTATCCCCACAGTGATCCCCACTAAGCTATCCCCACTCAGCTATCCCCTGCTCAGCTATCCCCACACAGCTATCCCCACTCAGCTATCCCCACACAGCTATCCCCACTCAGCTATCCCCACAGTTATCCCCATGCAGCCATCCCCACTCAGCTATCCCCACAGTTATCCCCATGCAGCTATCCCCCCTCAGCTATCCCTACTCAGTTATCCCCATGCAGCTATCCCCCCTCAGCTATCCCTACTCAGTTATCCCCACTCAGCTATCCCCACAGTTATCCCCATGCAGTTATCCCCTCACCAGCTGCGGGGGGGCCAGTCCTCTGTATAACTCCCCCTTTACCCACAATGCACTGCACTTCACCCATAAGAGGACTGTACACAGGCGGGGTGCAGTTCAGGTGGTAAAGCATATAAAAGGGAACTTTCTCCTCACTGTCATGCGACCTCACAAACTGACTGAAAGCCTCTGCCCCAGCACCACAGTTTGGCGATGCAGTATTTGTGAGTTTACAGTTGCACTCTCGAGGCACTAAAGCGGGCACCAGGCGTGTAATTCACCTTCGAATGCGTCGCGTTCATTAGCGCATCTATGACCCACAATGCACAGCTCAGCCACCATTTTAGAGAGCCCTTGAGGATTTCTTTGAGATCTCCGTTTGAAACGCACCATTCATTAGTCCACCCTCACATAAATTCATCTGTTTAGATCTGCCCTTACGGAAGAGCTCACATCAGTGATTTAGAGATGATGTCGCAACAGTTTTCGGGAGATTTATCATGCAAAAATAACAGAAGGCTAGCGAGGTTAAACAGAGGGTGAGAAGGAAATAAGCTGGCATAAATACCCATCAAAATCCTCCAAATTGCACACAGGACCCTGGGGCTGTGCTTGGCTCGATGGGATCCTGTTTGGAAGGAATCCATCTCCGGGACACTCGATTACACTGGCAATTTCACAATGGAGACAGAGAAACTGTCTAATAATCCATGTGCTACAGCACCTCCTGTAAGAGCCTCATTGAAAAGAATAGAAAATGTTCATAGCTTAATTAGTAATTAATGTACACTATGAAAAAATGCCTTGTGTGCAAAAATGTGTCTCTCCTTCATTGAAGTGCTGGTTACAGCAAGATCGGAAAACACGTTTAAATACATAGACTATGTTCATGTATGTTTCTGCTGTCACAATGTGTGCAGTCGGGCTACGTCATCTTCTGATGTTATCAGTATGATGTATATATACACAGGGATTGTAAAGTGTGGATATGGTGTGTATTTCTGTGATTTCCATATTAGTACCAGTCACTCCATACACTGCCCACCGCTGACTGAATCCACACACCAGTATCTGCATGCGGTGTGACGTATCACAGTGCAGACGGTATGGTGCATTACACACGGGAGACAACGCGTTAGCATGAGTCATGTGACTGGCCTCAGCTCTAACAGTTTTACCCCTTTTCTGTCGCGGTCGGCACGGTAACCCTGTACTCCGCGGTGCTGCACACTGGCGCTGTGTGGTCCGTGGTCCCTGAGTCAGCCCTGGGCTGTTTGGAGCGCGGCTTCTGAATGCTAAACAGAGTCTGAGCGTGGGCGAGGCCCAGACAGAGGGGACGGTTCGGGGGGGAAGGAGCTCGTGATTGATGACCGTCTTCAGCAGGGTGGACCTGATAAAAATGCAGAGCTGTTTGTCTGGAGGATTTGCCTCCACTTTAATAGGACATAAAGGCACCGGCCCGTCAGGCAAGAGCAATCGATCCCACCCCTGTTTACTACTTAACTGCTTTTTTTAACAAAGCAACCTCAATAAAAAATTTTTAAATGAGGTGGAGGTGCGATTGAGGACACGTTTGATGAATTAAGTTTTTAGACATAACTTTCCTGATTAGGCTCATGATGAAGCTGCACATCTACACTGGAAGCTAAAAAACAACAATAGTTTCTATGAAAAAATATGTTTTTTTAAAATTCATTCTAAATGTCTTTTCATTGGTGCGTGCTAGTATGTCCTACAAAAACTTCCTCTGGGTTCCATTTGCTCACGCTTATAAAATTGTAACAATTGTAACACGAGATTATGAAAATAATCTCATGCCTTGAGATTTGTAAAAAATAAAAAAATTTAATAAAAAAACCAGAAAATGACAGGTTGGGAGAACCAGTGAAAATTGCTCGTGGAAATGCCGTACTGTAGGCGCGATGGCTTCTCTCCGATCCAGAGTCCCTTTTAGCTCACGCAGGTGGCGAGGGAATGTCATTAAGCGGCGAATTCGAACCGACGGCGTCCGTCTGGAAGTTACCCAGCATTCCGCTGTGCTCCTTTTCTCCCGCTCCGGGGTCGCGGGGTTCACGGTGAATTTGAGGCAGCCGCGCGCGCTGCTCCCCTCCGTCTGGCTCCC
>NC_049211.1:41568142-41585642 GCF_013347855.1 Anguilla anguilla | reverse complement strand
GCAGCAGCAAACAGGCAGTCAGACAGAGGCTGAGTCTGAGCTGCGGCAGGCAGTCAGACAGAGGCTGAGTCTGAGCTGCGGCAGCGAACAGGCAGTCAGACAGAGGCTGAGTCTGAGCTGCGGCAGGCAGTCAGACAGAGGCTGAGTCTGAGCTGCAGCAGCGAACAGGCAGTCAGACAGAGGCTGAGTCTGAGCTGCAGCAGCGAACAGGCAGTCAGACAGAGGCTGAGTCTGAGCTGCAGCAGCGACCAGGCAGTCAGACAGAGGCTGAGTCTGAGCTGCGGCAGGCAGTCAGACAGAGGCTGAGTCTGAGATCGTTTAGCCGCGTAAGGCTACGAGACGGGGGACGTGCTCGGGCGAAAAGCCTGGCTCAGCGCTCGTCTGCGGGCTGTCCTGCCCCCCCAATCCCCCCACCCCCCCACGCCCCCTCGACCATCCAGGACGTGCGGGGCCTAGCAATTCTCCCCAGCACACAAGGGGAGCGGGTTCCTTTTTTTCTCGATTCTGTCGCGGGCTGACTGATGTTGTCCTTGTCTGTGAGCTGGGCTGCTCCATTATTCAGCTCTGTTCTGTGATGGGGGAGCTGAGTAAATCATACACTCTACAAAGCGCTATTCTTGGAATATTTAGTTACGTTTTACGGTTACACTTTACATTAAGCCGCCGCTATGCCCGTGTAGCTAAATTGTAACTAATGTGGTAACGAGATGTTATTACTGAGTAACTCTCCCGTAGGTACTGTGACATGCAGTAACAGTTAGTGTTATTCTTAATTACACCTGTGAAAAAAGGCCAGCCCTACTACATCTCTCCTACTAAAACGAAATCACTCTGTATCATGAAAACACTTTGTAAAATTAACAGGCAAGCTTTGTTTGTTGTGTATCATGAAGATATAGCCTATGAGTGCAAATGCAACGTTTAAAAATATTCACGTGTGTAATGGAGCACTGCTAACTGCTGCTCCATGGTACCTACGATGGAATTAACAATAACCGCTTGTTGCCTGAATGATTTATTATTTATCTACACCGGCATAGTTGCAACTTACTGTTACCTACAGTATTTTACATTTACATTTGGTAATTAATCACAATTTCTTATCCATGTACAGCAACAGTGAAACCTAAGTGTTGTTCTATGAAAGAATGCTGTAATAAACATATTATCACACAAGTATCATATTGAAGGGTGAAATATACTCCAGCTGCAGGCACAGCCTTAACATTTTGGCCCTAAATGCAGGGTTCTGAAGGACAATGTCAGGGTAGGCCCAAAAAGGTTGAATGGAAATCCTCCATTTCTGTCCTTTCTCCAGAAAAAAAGTAGGAGAACAACCAATATGATTTTTTAAATTATTATTTAATGAAGCTCATGTACAGCAAATCATATGATAATTACTGTAAGAGCTGATATACCCGTTCCCTTTGTAAGCTGTGCTTTCCATACTGCATAATGTGCTGCTGAAAAGCTGGAGTTGACCTCTGCTTCGCCAATAAATATTTCTGCTACTCAGACTCACTGAACCATTAAAAGCAAAACCTGTAATCTGTATGCCATAAACATTGTTACACCTAAATTGCTATTATATGTTCATGTGTCATAATCCAAATGATTGCACTGAAGGAAACCAGGTAAGCGGTCGTTTGAGATTATTGGTGCTTTGTATGTGTGACCTACTTCAGAGAGAGCAGAAAGATAGTCTTCTCTCAGAGACCCATCTAATGAGTTTTCATTTCTGTGCTGAAATGAGATACCCACAGTTTCATATCGTTAATGCTCTTGAAATGAGCTCGAAGGAAACTGGCGGAGGGCACGGCTCTAAACCGCAAACTAGTGTAAAACTCTTTTGACAGTTGAAGAGAGCCAAAATGGGGGATGTCGGAATTAGCGTGCTAGCAGACACAGATTTTAATGTCATGCTAGTGTGCGCGGTTTAACAGGCAGGAATAATAATTAAAAAACCGTGAATATCTTTAGTGCAGAATTAGCAAGAGAGGTAATGAAAGAGAGGGGGGTTCAGAAGGTGAAGTGTCAGACCGTCAGTGGAAAGAAGCTTTGTGCAGCTCGAAAAACAGACACCTGAAAACATAGCACGATGAAGAGTGTGTCTGAGAGAGAGAGAGAGAGAGGGGGAGAGAGAGAGGGGGGGGAGGGAGAGGAAAAGAGAGACGGACTGCTGGCAGGATGTGGCCGCGTGTAGACGAGGCTGCGGTGACATCACAGCTGCAGCACCTGGGGGTCCGGTGGTGGGGGGGTGGGGGGCTGCGGTGGTGGGGGGTGGCGGGGGGTTGGGGTGGGGGCTGCGGTCTGCGGTCTCTGTTCAGATTCACAGCCCGCGTCCTGTCGCGACGAGATCGGAGTTATTTTGAGGACAGGCACAACAGACAGCAGGAGGAAATGAACCGCGTGCTGCTTCCTGGCGGCCAGACGCACCTGCTCTCCGAACGAGCTGCGATGTCATCAGCGCTGAC
Source organism: Anguilla anguilla (assembly GCF_013347855.1). Lineage (NCBI taxonomy): Eukaryota > Metazoa > Chordata > Actinopteri > Anguilliformes > Anguillidae > Anguilla > Anguilla anguilla. The sequence continues at coordinate 41,583,168 of NC_049211.1, read as the reverse complement.
ACACAGGGGCTCATTTGATGATGCCAAATTTACATAACAAACAAAGTAAAAGCGGCATTCTGAGTCAACGCAGCGTGTCCCTTTTGCCTCCATGGTATCACAGCAACAGCTACACTGCATGTACTGGGACCAGCTGAGTGCTCTTAATCACAGGAACCAAAGGATTTATTGCGAATCTTTTAAGTAACTACAATAGGTGCAGTTCTCAAATATCACCATATTGCATTGAGAGCTATATTAGAGCACCCTCTTTCATTTTAATAGCTCACCCCAAGCTCGCTTCGATTGCTGAAACTGTGGTAATAATGAGCATGCCAAGCTGGAGAATCGTTACTAGAAAGATACTCTGGGGAGTCTGATTTCGCAGTCTGTTTTCCAAAATGACAGACTGCTCATGACTGCGGTTGGTTATGATAAATTCCACTGCTAATGAAATATCCTTGTCTCGGAGGCAAGTGCAGTCTCTCCGCGCCCTTGTGTTTGCTGGGGACGGGCAGACGTTGCATTATTCATTCGTGTCAGTGCGTCCGGTTACGCAATCTTCCGTCTCGGCGCAAGAGAAAACCTCGACGGAGGGGAGACGTGGCGAAGCCTGACCCACTTACCGGCGGGCCGACGCCTTCGTGGCGGAGAGGCTGGAGGGGGACCGGCCCTGGAAACCCGGCTCGTGTCCCCAGCCTTCCCTCCATCCATCCCTGACGACCGCTGGCTCCCTCAGATGTACCTAGCAGTAGCGACGGTTCCCCACTAGGGGGCGAACAAGATCGGCACTTTTCTGTCCTCGCAGTACTTTTTATATAAAGTTTTTTTTTTCTTCAAGGGATGAATAAATTAACAACGCTGGCAGCACACGGTATATCTTTGAAAAGAGAGTGAGAGAGTAGAGCCTGAAGAATTGTAAAATGATGAAAAAAGATGATTCATGGAACGATATTAGTCTAAGAGCGAACTGTTAACAGCCAAATTAGTGAGTATGTCCTGTTTAACTGGAAATTTGGCCACAGTTGCTGATTCAGTGCAAAACAGTATTTCATGATTTAATGTGACTTTTGAATGTAAGGATCCATAAAACCTTCCTCATAGCCCTTGTAGATTGTTTCTGCAGGCTCCAACTAAGATTCTTTCTTCGTTAAGACTTGTGACAGATTGTCAGATGACTGACGGCTGCGTTGATTGCTGATGATGAGTCTTGGTCCTCCTTTGTCTAATTCAGCTATGCTTTTTACTCTTTCCGATCACAAGTCTAATTCCCTAAAAATGCGCAAATCAGATGATTATGTGGCATAATTTTTTGGGTTTATGAATTTATTTTATTGTTGAGGGTAGTCCTGTATTTTACTAGGTAAAGCCCCATTGAGATTAAATATATCTATTTTTTATGCGTGACCTTTTTGATTATAAAATAAGCATAAGTTGGGTCTTCAGCTCCCACACAATTGGTGATCCCATACTGGGATTGAATATTGGATACAAGTGACAACTTTAGCCAATCAGAAGCAGGCTTTGCATAAACCATATTTCCAACTGCTCTTAATGTAATTCACAAGTATTGTTTCATTATCCATCTATTCCAGCATCTAGACCTCCCACGGGATAATTCTTAGCCTCTGGTTAGCTTCAACCTTGTGTTGGTATAATTGTGTCTCTCAAGGGGAGGTTGGAATTAGAATGAAAGAAATAAAGATCTACTTGGACTCAGATGCAATCATCCTGCATGCCTGAATCATCCTGTCTAATAATAAATGGAGATTAAACAGTCATGCAGTGTATCTGACAAGAATATAGAGAGCAGGCAAAGACTGTATGCTGTATATTACATTGTGAAACAGCGAGAAAATTTACATCTGTTTACATCAATGCTGTTGATTTGAAATTCAGCTTCTCTTTTAAACCATCTGAAGCTTGAATGTTTAATTCATTAGCTGGGAGTGTTTCCTTTAGGGAAAATATGTATCTTGCATTTTGATGGCATCGATGAAAACCTTGCAACTCTATAAGCCTTATAGAAAATAAAGAATTGATAGGTTACATGGTGTTTTAAGTCACAGAGCCATCAACCATTGAGAGCCAAGTACACAACAGATGATGCTAGCTTTATTCTCTTTGTGTGTATCAATTTCAAAAGTGGAAAAAGGGGGATACAAGCAGCTTTTATGACCCGGACATACAAGTGTGTAATATATTAGAATCCCTTTGTATAATACAAATAATATAATCCCAGAGCCATCGTGCTGCTTTTGCATGCTAGGCTTGCTGCTGCTCACAGAATTACGCTCACCCTCCACCACCCCAGTTTACACCTGTTGATTGGATCCGCTTCTAGGTACTGGGGGGGTTAATATTTCTCCTGTTAGTGGGGGAGGTGTAGCGTGCCCCCTGTTTAATAGGTTAGTGCATGCTGGTACATGCGCAGAAGTACCTAAAGCAGATCCATTCAGCGCCAAACCAAAAAGTATTACTTTGCATTTTTCCACAGTTATATTCATAAAGATGTCACTTAAATCAGATGCACAGGTCCCCTGGCATAGTCAGTGAGTCCATCACATAACTCCCCTCCCCCCCCGATTCTCTCTCCGCAGTTGCCTGGAGACGGGCGTGTGCTACGACAGCGACGAGGCGAACGCGCGCAGCGTCTCCAGCACGTCCAATCGCTCCTCCCCGCTCTCCTGGCGCTGCGGCCAGTCCAGCCCGCGCCTGCAGGCCGGCGACGCCCCCTCCTCCACGGGGGGCGGGTACCGGGGCGGGCCGGGGGCGGGGCAGTACGCCTCCCACACCATGCCCGCCCGCGTGCCTGGGCGGCCGGGGCACGCGTCCCGCCTGGAGCTCATCCAGAGCCTGGAGGCCGACGACCCCGAGCTCAAGCCCGGGTACCTGGGCGACTGCGCCCAGCTGACCAAGAGCCTGCCTGACGCGGAGGAGGAGGAGGAGGAGGAGGAGGAGGACGACGACGACGACCTGGCCAATGGGTAAGGGTGCCCGGCTCCGCCCCCTCTGTCCTATTGCAGAGCGTGTACATTGCTTCGGCCAATCGCATTGCTCTGTTTTTTAATGTGCGGTTTTGGCATCCAGACTTGTAGAATGGCGTAGAACGGTGGCCTTTGTATAACTACAATGGGGGGGGCAACTCCAGTCTTGGAGGATCACAGTGTCTGCAGGTTTTTTTCCTTTTATTATTATTATAATAATAATAATAATGATTATTATCATCATCATCATCATCATCATCATCATCATCATCATAATAAACCTATTTTGTAGAGCGCTTTTCAGGGTAAAAGTTGTTTTGATGCCATAAGTGCTTTATAATAACACAATAAAACAAAATTAATGCATTTAAAAGAAAGAGAGAGAACAATAACAAGCTACTCAGTAATTAGTGAAATATTGTTTAAAATGATGTCTTTAGAAGTGGATTTGAGCCCTACTAGGTGAAGTGATTAGGTCTTGGGCTCAAAGTATGTGCATCCTAGTCACTCAATGACCTAAATTCAGTACCTAAGTACCAGAACACACCAAAAACCAGCAGACGCTGTGGCCCTATGGAACTATGACAGCACTGACGTACAAGACTGCTAGGGAATCAGATGATCTATCTCTTGTCTCTGTTCGTCTGTTACTGCAGCTGCATGAAAAAAAGTGTGGTGAGTTAGTGATATGAAACTTTCGCCGGCGTTATTTCTGGAGGATGTGAAATCGGTTTCAAGTGAGAAGTGAGAAGTGAAATCTCAGTATTGAGTTTCGGATGCTGTAGTGCACCTGCTGCTGGTTTTGATTGTGGCGGGGCTACGTGATCGCGACCAGAGAAGCCTGCTTTTATAGCCAGACCGTTTGTTTGCTCTCAAGGATTTACTTTTTTATTTTTATTTTTTTGCTGGATCTGTAAAAAAAATGTTTAAACCGAACACAATATAGTCATTGTAGCCCAGATAGCTGCTCTCTGGAGCTGTTGCCATATTGTGATACATTGAGGGAATCTGCAGTGCTTTCTTAGCATGATAAAGTCTCGTGGTTGCAGAGCCCTGCAGAGTTTCGCTGTGAGTGACAGTGTGTGGTGATGATCTGTGATAGCAGGATGTGGAGGCCAGATCTATGCGAAACATAACTGGATAAAGGAGCCTTTCCAAGCCGCGCACGGCTTAGCTCTGCGGTAATGAAGCATATTATGAGGCTCCCCACCAAGATGGCCTTTTCATTGGCACCTGTAGGCCCATTATGTGTAGTGTAGTCATGGGCCCCCTCGTGGAGCTCAGCTTTGAGCCTGTACTCATAGCATAGCCATGGTCCCTCTCCTGGAGCTTGACTGTGATCCCCTATGTGTAGTGTAGTCATGGGCTCCCTCGCGGAGCTCAGCTTTGAGCCTGTACTCAGAGCATAGCCATGGTCTCTCTCCTGGAGTTTGACTGTGATCCCCTCCTAGTGTAGTCATAGGCCCCCTTGCAGAGCTCAGCAATGAGCCCCTCTGCAGAGCATAGCCATGGGCCTCATCATGGAGCTCAACACAGCTGTGAGGAGTGTGACATCACCCTGGCACAAGTGTTTCAAACATACACTCTCCCAGAGGAAGGGTGTTGGCTGGGGAAGTGGTTAGGGCTCTCGAAACTGTGTGTGTGGTCCGTGTGGTGTGTGGTAGGCTAGTTTGAATTCACGGCTGGTGTCTGTAGGCCGATTTGAATCAAATAGGTGCTATTGACCTTTTTTCATGTCATCAAAAAACATGCGTGCGCATTTTGTGCTCTGATAATACAACATCAATGCTATCTAGTTCACCAGCTGTTTTTAAAAGCTGTAACAGAATGTCAACACACTGCACATGGTGCCACTGTATCTTTATACATTTTTAATTCTGGAGTAACATGAATAGCAAACGATGATACAAAAAATGAGCTTACAAATTGTGGGAGTGGCTGACCTAGGTTCCACCATTAAAAAAACCAGTTTGAGGTATTATGGGGATGATGAGGTTAATGTTTACAGTATCTCCAGAGCGTCAGCCAGCCTGCCTGCTTGCTCAGGAAAGGCGTACCTTTTCCATCTGTTTCTCTTTAGCCGGGCAGCTGCCTGATTTTCTCATTTTCTGTCTCATTTACTCATTTGAAGCTCTCTTTGTCTCTCTCTTTCCCTCCTCTTAAATTCAAATTCACAGTCCGTCTAAAGTCTCCACACACAAATACACACACAAACACGCATACACACACACACACACACACACGCACGCACACACAAACACGCACACACACCCACATACACACACAAACACGCACACACACACACATATGCACGCGCACACACACACACGCATACACACACACACACACACACATGCATACACACACACACACACACACACACACATGCATACACACACACACACAAGCGCACACACACTCTGTACTCACAGGTACAGATTCAGCTCCAGTCCTTGTGCAGTGGGATCTTACATCAAACAGCACACCGTGTGTAATAAGGGCCACACCCTGCTCTTTCACTAACAAAGAGACTGCAGGAGGGAGGGAGAGAGGGAGGGAGAGTATGTGTAAGAGAGTGAAAGAGGGGGAAAGAGAGAAGGAGAGTAGGGTACATAGAGGGAGTGAGTGAGAGGTAGACACACTTAGTGAGAAGTTTGCATCCTCTGCCTGTTTATGCCGCCCAAATTAGCTTTCAAAGGGGAGCAGTTATTGGATTTGGAGAGACATACTGGGCCTGGCACACAATTGGATGCTGTTGACACCGCAGGAACTCCCCTGATCCCTTGGTTGACCACACATGCATGTGCATCCTATCCAGGCCAGTGAGCGCACTACTGTGACTGTGTTCCTTTGTGGAGGAAGGACGTCCTATATCACAGGTGACCTGTGACACTGTTTGGGGTCACACTGGACTCAGTTTTCATTGGTCGATCCTGGAGGCCCCCCCTCCCCCCAACTCTCATCCCCCATGGCTGTTCTGGGATGTCGGCATCTGTCAGCGCAGCCCCAGGTTGCCAAGGTGACTGTGAGCGTCGCCATAGGAACTCTTACATACCTGCTGTACACCCAACTGCATATACGTTACTAACGTTAAGGAAGACACTGAGACAGGGGAAGGGCCTTGGGTTTCGAATGGAGGACGAGTGTGTTGAGTGGGTTGGGTCAAACCTTCTCACCTTGACCTTGTGTGAGTAGAAACCAGCCATTCTCTGTTGCTCATACTGTCTGTCAGCTGCCTTAGCTACCAAAGAGAAGCTCTTGGAAGCAATGTGTATAGCAGATATACCCATATGGAAGAGAAATATACAACAATGAATATGTTTTATTTCACAGATATATATATATATATATATATATATATATATATAATTTTTTTACTTTATTTTTTTTAATCAGGCGTGAGCACAGCAATAATTTGAAGATTTACCCTATGCAGTGTGCAATATTATGTTTTGATCTGGATGACATGTTTTTAGGACTCTGCTGTGTATTTCAGTACGGTGTGAGCATACAGAGTGGATCACTGCACACGCCATAACTGCATTACAGGGCTGTGCCTCGCTGTAAACATTCAGGCCCAAAACTAAACTGACCGGACACGTGAGCAGCATCACCCTTCCATCACCGTCGCGGTAAACGGGCTGATCGAATCTCAGGCCCCGCGTAACGAATCTGAATCACGGGACAGCGTGTTCTCACGGTGCTTCTAGGTACCGATTCCAGGCCTCGTGATCCGATATCACGCGGGAGGACGTGAACGCTGCGTGATACGGGCGCCGTCGCGCCTGCTGAAGAGCTGTGAACGCTTCGGTCTGCTGTCCGTTAGATCTGCTCGGCCGGCCGATTCCGGCTGGCGGTTTTGCTCGTCGGCATCCTTACGATTCGCTGGACGGAGTGACCTTTGACCCCGTTGTCTCTGACCTCCTCAGCGTTGCCGCTCAAACTCGCTTGTGACGGCAAAAGGAGAGAAAGAGTCCTGTTCTCCTTCCCATCCCTCCGTCCCTCCATCCCTCCATCCCTACCCTGTGCTGTATTTCACTGTGTACAGTGGGGCATAAGTGCTGTATTACAACCCAGCAGCCTTCTGGTAAAAGTGCTGTATTACAACCCAGCAGCCTTCTGGTAAGAGGGCTGTATTACAACCCTGCAGCCTTCTGGTAGAACTACTGTATTACAACCCAGCAGCCTTTTGGTAAAAGTGCTGTATTACAACCCAGCAGCCTTCTGGTAAAAGTGCTGTATTACAACCCAGCAGCCTTCTGGTAAAAGTTCTGTATTACAACCCTGCAGCCTTCTGGTAAAAGTTCTGCATTACAACCCTGCAGCCTTTTGAGGGAAGATTTTCTCTCAGGCGATTATTGGTTTAATGGAAGCAAAGCGTTAAATTTACTTCCTCCAGGATCTGTGTGGAAGCCGGGGGAGGGAAATTCTCCCTGGTTTTTGTTGCTGTTCCAGCCTGGCTGTTCTCCTCTCTCTCCCAGCATCACTGTTCTCCTCTGTCTCCCAGCCTGGCTGTTCTCCTCTCCCTTCCAGCCTGGCTGTTCTCCTCTCCCTCCCAGCCTGGCTGTTCTCCTCTCCCTCTCAGCCTGGCTGTTCTCCTCTCCCTCTCAGCCTGGCTGTTCTCCTCTCCCTTCCAGCCTGGCTGTTCTCCTCTCCCTCCCAGCTCGGCTGTTCTCCTCTCCCTTCCAGCCTGGCTGTTCTCCTTTCCCTCCCAGCCTGGCTGTTCTCCTCTCCCTCTCAACGTTACTGTTCTTCTCTCCCTCCCAGTGATGTGTGTGGGATCCTGGATCACAGTCTCTCTCTCTCTCTCTGTCTCTGCTGGGAGACACGTGGCAGTTTAGTTTACTTATTCAGACGTGCATGCGGTCAAACACCACCGCAGTGCAGCGACGGTTCAAATCCTGCTGTAATGTGAAAATTCCACTTGTACTAAACAGGGGTAAAATGAAAGCCATGCCATAAGAGCCATGCCTTATCACATGATAAATGAACACCTAGTTATTTCAATGAAATGGCTGACGGCTTTAAAATATTGCTTTATAATACATGCGCAGTGCAATCAATGCGAAAGCAGCTGGACCGGACTGGCTTGGCAGCCAGAAATGCTCTCTTTTTTTTATTTTTTAGAGCACATACTCCTCCTTATGGCTGAAAAACTCCAATGTGGTTCTGTTGCTGTAATGACTATTGATTGCCTGTTTGCTCCAAAGTGCGAGTGCAGAAGATTGATTAAGCGTGTGTGTGTGTGTGTGTGTGTGTGTGCGTGTGTGTGTGTGCGTGTGCGTGTGTGTGTGTGCACATGTGTCAGTCTCACAGACTGACTCCAATCACTGCGGCCCTCTTATCGCTGAGACGGCCCATGTGGATTACATGTTATCACCGTGCCAGTCCCACACCTCTTTGTCAGAGTTTGGTTTCTTTCCGCAGATTAGGGAGAGGTTAATCCCACAGCTGTCTGCTGGCTGTCTAGAGGGACTGTGATAATCTCCGTTTTTTTTCTTATTCTATGGTATGCACTTTGGGTCAGACCTCCACTGACTGAACTGCTAACGGGACCTGATCGAAAAAAATAAATTAATTAATTAAAAATCGCCCATTCAGACCTACTTCAGCTCAAAGTCTTTAGTCCGTAATTCGTCTGGTTTTCTCTGCGTCCTCGGTTTTTCAGACGTGCAGAACCTGTGTTTTATGTTCTCGCAGTGTTCTCGCAGTGCTCAGTTAAAGCAGTTAAGCAGTGCAGTCGCTGGCTCAGGGCTCTGGTCATATAATCCACTCGATTCCATGTCCCTGATGCTAGCGGCCGACTGGAGGCCTGTAGTTTACTCTCCCGATCCGCGCTGTGGGTTCGACCGCAGTTTGAGTGGGAAAGGGGCGCGCGGAGGTTCATTTCATCGCCCTAAGTGATGGAGTAATGGGTCAGAGGGGTTATGGGTAATGCGCTGACCAGCCCTGAGAAGGGTCATGTGACAATCCCCCAATATACACACACCCACAGACACGTGAGCGTTCACACACAAACAATACATTGCAATACCTTTATTCATTCATTAAGGACTCACTCATTAATTGGAAATTACCCTAATTATATACACAGCATATGATATACCTTCCCCTACCATCAGACATCGTATATACGCACAGCACAACCTTATACACACACAAGGTATATTTTTAGTATAGACTGTGTAAGGGAAAACACGTTAACGTACTGTCACCTCACAGTAGTTAAACAGGATTCTGCACTGGCCTGAGTAAATTATTAATGACAGGTTAAAAAGCTTCCATCGACTGAATTTTCTAGAAGGCACATCTGGGAGGGTAGAAGCTATTGTGTTCATCCCTTGTGTGGAACATGATGTTAGACTATTTTGTTACTCAGACCCATGTTCCACACAATGGGATGTGGTCACACTTCTAAATTTTGGACTTTTTTTTCCATTCCCTGGATGCAATTACCTAAAGTCAAAACGATGCAACTCAAATGGAGAACAGGTTTCGCACTTCAAGTTTCTGCTTCAAAAGCCTGCTGAAAACAGTAAATAAATAAATTTGGTCATTTGAGGCTAACACTGTCAGTTATGGTTATGCATTTTGGAGCCGTGGCATTTGAGGTCTGACATTTTAGGTTATTTTGTATTAAATCCCATTTAGGGAGCATCTGTGATCTGAATTATGGTAAAAATTAAAAATTAAAAATTTGACATATGGTCTCAAAGTCTTCTTGACTCCTGTCCACTCCTCAAATGTATTTTTTATGAGACTGTGAAACCCTGCCTTGCTCCTGGAAGGTGTTTATCTCGGAGTTGTGTTCTTCATTCATTTTTTAAATCCTTCAATCAATCATAGTCTTCAATATTAACTTTTTTTTCCAGTTTGAAGTTTTTGCAGGGAATGAATCAAAAATGAAATCGAAAATTTCACACATTATTTCACGCATTATTGACGGCTGGGACCCTGCTGTGGGGGGGTGGGGGGGGGCTCGGAGGGGTGGAGGGGTTCTGCTGAAGGCTCGGCCCCGCCCAGCGGACGCTGCTGCCGCGCTCTCATAGGAGGGGCTCCGAAAGCCCGCACGCGCTCTCTCTCTGCGGCAGGAGCGGCACAGCCGGTCACCATGGCAACCCCCGCTCCCCGAGCCACACTACAGCGTTTTCAGATCAGTCCAGTCTGGCGTGTGTGTGTGTGTATGTGTGTGTGTGTACATGTGTGCGCGTGTGTGTGTGTGTGCGTATCAGCTACATTTGATATACACACACACACAGCACCCCCCCCCCCCCCCCCCCCCCCACACACACACACACACACTCACACACAAAATCATAGACACACAAAAACCTGCCAGGGGCATGTAATTAATGTATTTCCTATTGTTGAAATGGATCTGTGCGTGAGGTCCACTGTAATAGTGACTGACTTGCTTGGCTCTGCTATTTCTGGCTGTGGGTGTTTTAATCCACTGCTGTTTGCTACCTTAGAAATAATCTGCTCTGTCAGCAAAGATCTGGCCTATCATGAATCTGATAGCATTTTGAGCCATGAAAAAGGAGACAATAGATGAGCAGCAGATGACTTTCTTTTGAATAACTAAAGGGGCTCAACTTTGTCCCTTTGTCCTGGCGTGACAGATGGTTACTTGATGAATGTAACAGTGCTATTCTATAAGAGAACAGTACATCTCCCAGATGTATACCAAATGTTGACATGGTGTGAAAGATATATGTGCTTGTTTTCAAAGCACTGTAGAATAGGTCTGTGTTACCCTCACTTTGAATAAGGACACAAACACACTACTGTATCAATACAAACAAAAGCTCTGCAGGGACCTGAAGTCCAGCATTGCTATGAACCTGTAATATGTTAATAATATTATGTCCTACTTACGAATGGCTGTTTTTTTATGGCTGGTCTGCGCAGAGGAAGGACATTGTAATGTAGCGCACATGTAAAACACCCATAAGCCCCTCATGTCCACAATAGAGGACAAATAAAGAGCCTCTCGGCTTAATGCACCCAGCTGGTCCCGGCTGTGCCGTCGCCGTGGCAACCGCGACAAAGCTTCCCGCGCCACTCCGAAATCAATCTGCTCCGGATCTGGGACCCCCGAGGGAGAGGAGAGGTGTGTGTGTGTGTGTGTGAGCGTGTGTGAGCGCGCGTGTGTGTGTGTGCGTGTGTGTGTGTGTGTGAGCGTGTGCGTGTGTGTGTATGTGTGTATGTGTGTGTGTGTGTTAGCGTGTGTGTGTGTGTGTGTGTGTGTGTGCGAATGTGCGTGTGTGTGTGTGAGTGTGTGTGTGTGTGTGTGTGAGCGTGTGTGTGTGTGTATGTGTATGTGTGTATGTGTGTGTATTTGTGTATGTGCGTGTGTGTGTGTGCTTGAGTGTACGTGTGTGTGTATGTGTGTATGTGCGTGTCTGTGTGTGCTTGAGTGTATGTGTGTGTATGTGTGTATGTGCGTGTGTGTGCTTGAGTGTACGTGTGTGTGTATGTAGATGACTGTGTGTGTGTGTGTGAGTGCACGTGCATGCTCGTGTGTGTGTGTGTGAGTGCACGTGCGTGCTCGTGTGTGCGTGTGTGTATGTGTGCACGTGCGTGTTTGTATGTGTGTAGATGTGTGTGTGTGTGTGTGTAATATACAAGAGAGCTGTCAAGCTTTCATGTGATGTGAATCTGTTCTGATAATTTAACTTCATTACTGAAGAGTGTCATACAGACTGCATATGTGATGCAAGGTACAATCCAGCTCTGGCATAATAGAGCCAGCGTCACCGCCAGGTCCGCTCTGCCTCTCCTACCCAATCTCCCCCTTCCCAGCAGCCTCTGCTGCAGCCGACCGCCAGATCAATACCGCCGCTGCGTGTCTTTAGAGCAGCCCTCAGCGCCGGCAACGGGCCTCGACCCGCCCGCATGTGTACGCTTCGTCTGCTGGCGGGTTGCCGTGACAACAGGTAGCCTAGCGGCTCGCTCCGTATGGATGTGGGAGACGGCTGGTAACCGGGACGACGTGTCTCTAAACCGCGGACAGAACCTGGGGCACGTGTTAGAGACCCGTGCAGACAGGGGGGAGGTCCTGCAAACCCCATGCAGGTGAAATGGCATTCGGACCCGAGACCTGACATACTCGCATCACTTCCTGTCGTTCAGGACCTCCCTCTTCCTTTCGGACCGGGCACTTTGACCCACAGGGCACATTGTGGGTGTGCTGAACAGAGATCTTAGGCGTTCTTTCATAATGACCAGCGCTATCTGCCTCCTCGACAACGCTAGGCCACCTGTTTGGTGTTTCTTTGTGTGCTTGATCTATGTATTGTGAAACAAAATTGAATGTGTTGTGTTTTTCAGTGCCTAGGTGAGGCCAAAGACAATTTCCCAACCTTGGTTGGACAATAAAGTTCTATTTTATTCTAATTTGAGCAGTGCTACAAAGACAGTTGTGGGCCAAGACTAGGGGATATATTTTACCCACCATCAGGAGGCTAAGCTCTATGTAACTGGGCTTAGGAAGGAAAGTAATCCAACAGGCAGTAGAGTCCCTCTTAATTACAGCACCCCTTTCAGGAACATTAACTTATTAAACACTGGAGGGGGAACTGCCTCCAGACAAGGAAGTCAAAATAAGCACCCCCCTCCTCCCCCACCCTGTTAATGCTACCCATGTGTTAAATCTGGGGTGGAGTATTGGCCTTTTGTCCTGTGGCTATGGATGACGGCCATCAGATAGTCCGCCATCACTGTGATCCTCAAAACGGGACTGTCTGTAACCCAGGAGAGATGAACGGCTCCTGCTCTCAAATCAGTTAAATCCTGCCAGCTATTAACGAACAAAAGGCACTGACACACTGACCTTCAGAAGGTCTACGTGTTATTTTCTCATTTTAGCAGCAGATGTGAATTTTCTCAGGTGATATACGTGTATGTTTATCCAGTGGAATTTTAACTGAAGCGGGTTTTAGATGCAAATACACAGCACCTGGCCCAAGGGAGCAATGAACAAGTCCACATTATCCTTCCTTAACCACTCAACGACACTGATGATTTAAAAAAAATATATGGTCATGCACTTTAAAAAGGAATGTGATCGATCGATTTGTGTTCCGTGTCCAGTCAGAGCTCTGGAAGCCGTTGTCGTTCTTCCTCAGTGCGTTCTGAGAAACGCTTGCTCCTTCGTGGCGGGCAACCCGTCTTCGTTAGAGCGGAGACGGACGGTGCCCTGCGAGCGCTAACCGTACGCGCGTGTGACATCATCAGGAGGTCTGGGAGCCGAGCTGAGGCTGTTTCTGCGCCACGCCCACGGGAGCAGAGAAACGGGGGTCAGCGTGACCCCAGCTGCTCGTGTCCTTCCTGTCGGTGGTACGAAGCCCTCAGGTTCCACAGTCGCCTCGTCCGTTATTACACCCGCCATGTATGATGCGTATCCCTCTCCGTCCTCCCCGCGCTGACTTCCTGTCCCGCTGAATCGGCTGATGAATCCCCGTGGTTGACTTCCTGTCTCGCTGAATCGGTTGATGAGTCACCGTGGCTGACTTCCTGTCCCGCTGAATCGGTTGATGAGTCACCGTGGCTGACTTCCTGTCCCGCTGAATGGGCTGATGAACCACCGTGGCTGACTTCCTGTCCCGCTGAATCGGCTGATGAACCACCATGGCGGCCGAACGATCTCCCAGAATGCCTCCATTGTGTGGCAGAGTGATCGCTTGCCCAAATGCGTTCGCCTACCGCAGTGCTGCTTACAGCTCAGATTTTGGCTCAAATCAATATACTGCCCCTGATGGTCTGAAGTGGAAACTGTTTTCTGAAATCAAAAATCTAGTATATTTCCATTCCACGCACTCCCATACACACACGCGTGCTTTGAAGTGAAAGGAATGGGAATGTACTAGTTTTCCAGAATCTAAAATCTAGTATATTTCCATTCCATACGCTTGCATACGCACACGCATGTGCTTGCACACTCACAGAAAAATGTACGAATGTGGCTCTGATTTAATTTCATTGAAAGTTAATAACAGGCTTTACATTTTTGTGTTTTTTCTCGTTTGAGCTGCACGCGCTCAGACCCGGGTAAAGCACTCATTTCCTCGTTGTGTGTCATGGCCCCCCCCCCCTCTCCCCCCGTCGTCTTTCGAGGCGTCGCCCTCGCCGGACTCCGGTTCCCAATTTCCTGTTTCCTGGCCGTGACGGGGCCCTTTCGCTGGGCCGACGCGGCGTTGTTTTCCCCGGGGGCCAGATTGCGTATCTCCGGCGGGATCTCCGGAAACGCTGCGCGGGTCACCCCTTCGCCGGAAACCCCAGGAATGCGGCTCGAACCTCGCTCGCGGTCGGCGGTTTAAGAAGCCTCTTCCTCAGCGTAGGGGTGCGCTCCATCCCCGGGGGGGGGGGGGGGGTTGGTGTGTCAGCACAGCAGGGACGAGGTAGAGGAGGGCCTGGGTGTGCCGAGCCCTCAGCTGGGGGGGGTGAGGTGGAGGGGGGGTTACCAAGTGAGTCGGTACTGAACGTGTCCGAAACGTGGATCTAGACCGTCACTGATCATTCTTTCCCAAACACATACACAAACACATACACACACACACACACACACACGGGTGGTAGCAGTGTGGAGTTTGGGCTTAACTCTGGTCGGTAGCTGAGTGGAGTTTGGGTTTAACTCTGGTCAGTAGCTGAGTGGAGTTGGGTTTAACTCTGGTCAGTAGCTGAGTGGAGTTTGGGCCTAACTCTGGTCGGTAGCTGAGTGGAGTTTGGGCTTAACTCTGGTCGGTAGCTGAGTGGAGTTTGGGCTTAACTCTGGTCGGTAGCTGAGTGAAGTTTGGGCCTAACTCTGGTCGGTAGCTGAGTGAAGTTTGGGCTTAACTCTGGTCGGTAGCTGAGTGGAGTTTGGGCTTAACTTTGGTCGGTAGCTGAGTGGAGTTTGGGCTTAACTCTGGTCGGTAGCTGAGTGGAGTTTGGGCTTAACTCTGGTCGGTAGCTGAGTGAAGTTTGGGCCTAACTCTGGTCGGTAGCTGAGTGGAGTTTGGGCTTAACTCTGGTCAGTAGCTGAGTGGAGTTTGGGCCTAACTCTGGTCAGTAGCTGAG